>NC_082707.1:148402157-148702157 GCF_030144855.1 Hypanus sabinus | reverse complement strand
GATAAATAAATTTAGCATGTTATTTTCTTTATAAATCCCTATCTATTCTTCTTGAGCATGAATAACAATGAATTGAGCCTTCTACAGGCTCTTAGCACTTCTGTAATGTAATTTTTGTTGTAACATGGGTACCCTGATGACGTGGTGATTAAACAACAGCAGCTGTAGAATTTTACTTCAGATTAATAAAATTATTGTGAATCTATCAGATTATTGTAATAGATTAGAATCTATTACAAACTATTATAACAATCTGGTTCATTAATAATCCTTTAATAATCTGCTTAGCTCCCTAGTCTGGTCTTCAGACCACCACCAATGTGGTTGATCTTGAAATGGTCCAGCAAGCCACTTATTTCAGTGCCAGTTAAGAAAGTGCAAGAAGATGGAGATCCTGAAAATAAAATTTTATATATATATATATATATATATATATATATACACACACATTTGTGCAAATGTGTATAGATTTCTGAAGTGTAGTTTACTTGCAAAACTAAACCTGCTTGCGTGACCCAGAAGCAGGTGCTGCACAATCTGTATTCTCCCTGACTGGGTGGTTCACTCTGGAGTTTGGACCTCTTCCAGTACTGCCAACACCTAGCACCCTGCTGTATTTCCAAAGCTGAATCTTGCCGGATTGACAGACTCAGGTAACTGCCAGGGGAGCAGAGCAGTATACTATCCCCTACTCCTATCTGAGATGTTAGAATTGCATACCTGCACTCTTAGCCTTCGTTACTACAGCTCTACTTTCTAATCCAGACGTCAGAATGTCCTGTAGTGCTGGAGGCACTCTCCTGCCCTGAAGAATCATTGCCTTTTCCAAAGCCCACAAGAAGGCAGCATGTAGTGGCTAGAAGCAAATAGTTCGGTTGCCATGGAGCTAAAAAATAGAATCCTGATCTTCCTGTTAATGCATCAAATTCAAAATAAATGAATGAATAACAAATAAATAAATAAATCAGAATAAATAAACCAACATATTGGTTGTGGCTGGGAAGGGAAACTGGAGTGGAAACAGGCCAAATGCAAATTTACTCAACTTCCTGAAGGAAAGTTAGTTAATTTATTACCATATGCAAGTGGCCAAGTGTCTGTTTTAGGTAGCCATCTTATTGAATGAATACCCTGCAAGCTCAAAATGGTGTTGGACATTTTTAAGGCGCCTTTGGACTGTGAAATTTGTCTTTTTCATTTTTCATTCTGAAGGCTGGTACAATAATGACCAACTTTTAATCTTTATCGTCTGAATAACATTTAACTACCCACTTAAGGAAATCTCGTCACTTTCTCATGCCAAGTAAGTATTAAAGATTAGTTTTCATTAACATGTAAAAACCAACTTACAACTGATTTTTCAAAACAACATAATGTGTAATCACATTATGTAAAAACCATCAACAACTGTTTTTGTACAATCTATATTTTTGAAAATAGACCTGATGTGCATGGCATAGAAACTTGGAGGCAGAGGAACCCAATCTATATTTTAAATTGCTGAAACAGATTAATTCAACAGCTTTGTCTTGTTCATTGTTGGACTTCATGAATAAATACAGAAGCATAGAAAACAGGAACGAGAAAGTTACTCAGCCCTTTGAACCTGCACTATTCAATAACATCTTTGCTGATCTCCAAATTCAAGACCCTGCTCCTGTTTTCTCTTCATATCCCTTCATCTTCCTAGCATAAATCCTTCTTGAATACAGGTAATTATTTGACCTCAACTACCTTCTGTGGAAGAGATCTCTACACATTCACTACTGCCTGGATGAAGGAATTTCCCTTTAGCTCATTACTGGTTGATCTACACCATGTCCTTCGGCTGCGACCTGTAATTCTGGACTTCCCCACAATCAGGTACATCTTTTTAATCTTTCCGATTGCATCAATGTTCTGCAAGTTTCAATGTCTACTCTCATTCTTCAGAACTCTAGTGAGCAGTAGTCAATTATCTGAATCTCTTGCTCATAGGTAAGTGGTGCCTCTCCAGAAGTTGGCCTAATGAGCATGCCCTTTTCTCCATGCACAGCATACCCTTCCTTGAGTAAAGAGGCTAAAACTGTGCTCAATGTGTAGACTACTCAAGGCAGTAGGAGATCCCTGCTCCTGTACTTAATTCTTAATACGAAGGCCAGCATACCATTTGCTTTCTTAACATCTGCTGCACAAACGTGGTTCCTTTCATTGGCTTGTGCACAACAACACCAAGACCTCCTTGCATTTTCCCTTTTCCAAACCTATTACTGTTCAGGTAATGGTAAGCCTTCCTGTTTTCGCCTTTGGAGTAGTTAACCTCATCTTTATCCACATTATATGGCATGATCACATAGAGTATTTGCCCATTCATTCAGTCTGTCCAAGTTGCCTTGAAAGCTCTCTGTGTCTTCCACACGGCTCATACCCTACCCAGATTGGATTCATGTGCAAACTTTTAGATATTACATTTAATTTGCTCGTCTATGTATATTGTAAATAACTGAGATCCAAGGATCGAAGCCTGCCAGTCACTGCTCTCTACTTGCTTGTCAACTAGTTCTCTGTTCATCTCAGTGAACAGCCCATGTTCCATGTGCTTTAGGTCTACTTATGATCACTCATCTGGGACCTGATCAAAAGCCTTCAGGAAGTCTAAATACATCCTTGTACTAGCTATGTGTCAAGATTTCCACTGAACTTTTCAGTCCTAATTTTCTTTTTATTAATACAGGTCAAATACCCTTTATCTGAAATTCCAAAATCCAGAATTTTTTTGAGCGCTGACATGATGTCAGAAATGGAAAATTCTGCAAGCTTCAGGTTTCTGTACACCACAGATGGTTCTGAGAAGTGACCTCAAATACGTAATGAACAGAAGTTAATGAAAAATAGAAAAACACTGCATAAAGCAAAGAAGTAAAGATCCTGATGGTGTATTGACAGAGTGGGTTCATCAGCATCAGAGTGAATATATGCTGCTTAGCAGTATCCTGATCATGAAACAAGCAAATACCTATCACGATGAACTGAAAAATGAAGGTAGTTGTGAATATTCAGCAGGCTGGTTGCAGAAATTTAAGAAAAGGCACAGCATTAAATGTTTAAAAAATTGTGGTGATAAAGCATCTGCTGATGATGAAGCAGCAGAGAAATTCATTGAAGAGTTTGACAAGATAGTTGCTGATGAAAGCTGAACATGCTGAGCAGCTGCATGGGTACATATGTAAGACAAAGACTGCTCACCAGTAGCACTTAAATTCAGAGTTGGAAATGATGGTGTTCCCAAGCTATCTCATTAGATATTCCAGAATCTGCAATCCAAAGCGCTTCCAGCCCCAAGCATTGCAGCTAAGGGGTACTCAACCTGTATATGCTGATTTGTCAATGTTTTCCGGAAGTGTTGCTGTTACATCTTTAATGACTCAAATGCCTTCCAATGACCAATGTTAGGCTGACTACCCACTCACTCCCAATTTTCTCTCTCCTCCCTTTTTTAGATGTGTTGTATTGGATGGTTGGAAAATGACCACCATGATCCACTCTTTCTACTGTCAATTCCTTAAGTACACTGTGAGACATACTATTGGGCCTTGGGCATTTATTGGCCAACAATCTTATCACTTTCCCTAACATCATTTCCCACTAATACTAATTTCTTTCAGATCTTTTTCTGCGTATCAATTCTGAGAGATCATTTGGGTCTTCCTCGGTGAAGACTAAACCAAAGTATTTGCCAGTTGTTTCGTTTCTTTGTTTTCCATTATTAAAACATCTGTTTCCAGCGATAAAGGGCCTACATTTGTCTTCACCAATACTTTTGTCTTTACATATATATAGAAGATTGCACAGTCCATTTTTATCTTCTCTGCAAGCGTACATTCATCCTTTATTTTCCCCCTTTTTTACTGCTTTGTCCTCCTTTGAAGAGCTATGAATTGTTTCCAGTCATTGCTTTTATGGAATGTTTACTTTGACAAGTCCGATCATGGGGCTGAATTTCTGCTCTGGGCATACAGGCAGAGACTGAGGACCACAGCACCAGTAATTCGGAACATGAGGGAGGCAGAGGCAGAGGTGGACTGGATGATGTTCAGTGACTCATCTTCCAATCTGACTAAATTATGCCACATTTATCATTGGCTTCATTGAGACCTGTGTGGATGATTCTGTCCCTTCAAAAACGTACCAGACACCTCCTTCTTCTTAAGCCCATCACCCCAACTAGGCCATAGGCCACAACAGCAGCTTCCCAGAGTCCTCTGTCTGGACCAGTCTTTCAAGTTTAGTCCATCTTCAAAGATCCTTCTTTTTCTCGGGATGAGGTCTTTGGAGTTTCCAGTGGTGTTTCCGTAGCTCTGGGTTTTTACAGGGTGGGGTTGCTATCCCCATGCCTAACACTCCAATTTTCGCAGCCAGGCTTGAGGCCAACTATGGCGGAGGTACATACTGAACATGCCCAAACTGAAAACTATGGATGAATCAGGTGATTCACAGTCTATTGAGTGCTAGACCTGTAGCATTCAATAGCAATGATCCAGAACTATACAAGAAGTCCTGGGATGACCTGCAGAAGGCTTTTAAAGAGCAAATAAACAATTCTGACTGAAGTTAGAGATGAAATCAAATGCATGTCAGCTCTGGCAGAGTTTGCAGGCTATTACTGCCTTCAAGGTGAAACCTAACATTAAGAAAGGTTGTGATGCTTCATTCCCACATAAACTCAATGCCTTTTATGCACATAAAACTACGTTCACCTATGTGAATCCCTGCAGTATCTGGTGACCTAGTGATCTTTGTCTTGGAGGCTGATGTCAGAACTTCTTTCAAGAAGGTGAACCCTCACAAGTGTCAGTCCCAGATGGTGTACCTGGTTGGCATAGGAAACCTGTGCCAACCACCTGGCGGGAGTATTTAAGGAAATCTTCAATTTCTCACTGCTGCAGTAGGCTGTTCCCAGCTGCTTCAAAAGGGTGACAATCATACCACTGCCCAAGAAGAGCAGGGTGAGCTGCCTCAATGACAATTGCCCAGATGCACTAACATCTATGATGATGAAGTGCTTTGAGAGGTTGGTCATGACTAGAGTCAACTCCTGCCTCAGCGAAGAACCTGGCCTCGCTGCAACTTGCAGATCACCACAATAGGTCAACAGCACATACAATCTCACTGGCTCTCCCCTTGGCCTTGGATCAATGGACAATTGCAATACTTTCATCACCCTGCTGTTTATTGATTTCAACTCAGCGTTCAACACAATCGTACCCTCAGTACTAATCAACAAGCTCCAAAACCTGGTCTTTATACCTCCCTCTGCACCTGGATTCTTGACTTCCTCATTGGAAGACCATATTTAGTGCAGATCAGAAATAACATCTCTACCTCGCTGACACTCAACATTGGTGCACCTCAAGGATGGGTGCTTAGCTCTCTGTATACCCATGACTGTGTGGTTAGCACAGTCTATGTTTGCTAATGTCACAACTATTGACTAAATTTCTGCTGGTGACAAAAAGGCTTACAAGAGTGAGATGGATCAGCTGGTTGAGTGGTGTTACAACAACAATCTCGCACTCAACATCAATAAGACCAAGGAGTTGATTGTGGACTTCAGGAAAGGGAAGTCCAAGGAAAATATACCAGTTCTCATTTAGGGAACAGAACTGGAAAGGGTGAACAGTTTAAAGCTCCTGGATGCCAGCATCTCTGAGGATCTATCCTGGACCCAACATATTGATGCAATTACAAAGAAGCACGGTAATGACTATATTTTATTTGTAGTTTGAGGAGATTTTGGTAATTTCTACAGATGTACCATGGAGAGCATTCTAACTGGTTGCATCACTGTCTGGTATGGAGGGGCCACTGCCCAGGATTGGAAAAACCTGCAGAAAGTTGCAAATTCAGCTAGCTCCATCATAGGCATTGGCCTACCCTGTATTGAAGACATCTTCAAAAGGAGGTGCCCCAAGAGGACTCCTACCATCCAGGACATGCTCTCTGCTCCTAGCTGCTATTAAGGAGGAGATATAGGAGCCTGAAGACCCATTTTCAACATTTTAGGAACAGCTTCTTCCCCTCAGGTTTCTGAATGGACAACGGACCAATGTATTGTCAGGAGATGGAGAGGATATTTGTCCCAAAAGCAGAGCAGTGGATACGATTTGGCAATGAATAATAACTTTAATATATATTGCGAAAATAACAAGCCATGAGGGGTCACAAAACAAGAGAGAACAAATACTAAACACCACAGGCAACAAGGTGACAGAAGGCTAGGAACAACTGACTGAGGCTGGCTCATTTGATAGGTGAACCAGGACTATGGGTGAGAGATAGGTTTAAATAGGCTGCAGGTGATGAGTTGTAAATGAGTGGAATGTGACTCCTGTTAGCTGGGTGGAGACTGGGAGGTGTCTGCCTGCACAGACCTGACAGGACCTCCTACCCCCCCCCGCCTACAGCTGGCACCCGATCCAGATGGGTCCGCAAGAACTGCTTGATGAGTGATGGATCCAAGGCGAAACTGGATGGCACCCAAGATCTCTCCTCTGGGCTGTACCATTCCCAGGCGATCAGGTACTGTACATCTTGTACACAACAAGGTGAATCCTTTGACTGGTGAACCGTGTACACTGGACCTCCTTCCGCCATTCTAGGTTCTGGAGGTGCAGGCTCAGGCGGGTTAGTGGTCCATGGATGAGCTTGAGGCAGGACGTGGAATGTAGGTGTGATCCTGAGGGATGGGGGCAGCCGGAGACAGGAAGTGACTAGATTGGCGCGATGGGAGATCTTGAAGGGACCAATGAGCTTAGGCAAGAGCTTGTGGGAGTCGGTGCAGGGGCAGATCTTGGACAGCGAGACACGGTTCTCAGGCCAGAGTAGTCTGGCTGGGTGCTGCCAGCAGTTGGCCTGGTGGCAGTGGGCATGATTGGCACCTAGGATGGCCCTCCATGCCCTCTTCCAAGCATTCAAGCAGTGGGGTATCAGGGCCCTGGCAGACGGGACCTTCACCATTGGGCCTTCCACAGGGACAAATGGGGTTTGGTAGCCATGAAGAGTCTCATATGCAAGGCAGAGAAGCAGTGTAGATAGTGGAACAGTTCAGCTCAGAACAGATCCTTCTTCCACGTGGAAGGGGTAGAGGCGGTGAAGCATCATAGTAACCTCTCCAATTGCTGAATGGCTCTTTGTGACTGTGTGTTGTTCTGCAGATGGTAGCCAGAGGACAAAGTCACTGAGGTGTGGGGGAGGGAGCAGAGGCTCACCAAAGTGGGAAACAAACTGGGGGCCCCAGTCCGATGTGATATCCTGAGGGAAGCAGTGGAGATGAACTACATGCTGGAGAACCAGCTCCACCATCTCAGATGTTGGCAGAAACTTGGGGAGGGCAATGAAGTGGGCCACCTTGGAGAACCAGTCCACTGCCACCCTGATCACCAGGGCCACACCAGAAGATGGCAAACCCATGATAAAATCCATGGGTGACGAGGAACTGGTCGGGGCCGCAGGAGTACAGAGGGTCAGTGGTTGGAGAAATTGGACTGGGCACGTTGAGGGCAGGTAGTGGCAAACTGACATACATCAATGATCATGGTGAGCCACTAGAACTGGCCTCATAGAAAATCCAGTCGGTCGTGTGCCTGTATAGCTAGAGATGGGTGAGGAGTGGACATACTGAGGTGTTGCAGAGCGCACGGCTTCCGGTACACACATGCGGTTATCAGGCGTGTCGGCCAGAGTAGGGTCCCCTTGTAGGGCCTGGCGGATCTGGTTCTCCAGATAATCAGGGTGAGGATCTGGGAGGAGGGAATGATAGGCTGAGGGTGAATCTCCATTTCAGCTAGGTTTATCTGTCATGAGAGAGCATCCGCCTTAGTGTTCTTGGAGCCAGGTCATTAGGAGACGGTGAGGTTGAACCGGTCGAAGAAGAAGAGCTAGTGAGCATGACGTGGGTTGAGTTGGCAGGTTTGTTGAGGTTCTGGTTATCAGTCCAGATCAGGAAGGGCTCGGTGTTTTCAATCAGCCAAAGTCGCCATTCCTGCAAGGCCATTTAATGATGGGCAGCTCCTGGTCTCCTACTCTGTAACAGTGCTGTGTAGAATTGAACATGCATGAGGAGGCAGCACAAGGGTGTGTCTGCCCATTGAGTCCTCGTCAGGAGAAGATGGCCCCAGTGCCCTATTCAGATATGTCCACCTCTACCACTAAAGGCCTGGAGGGGTTTGGATGGCAGAGAATGGGAGGTGTGGTGAAGCGTCTCTTTAGCTGCTCATCAGCTTGGTCAGCGGCAGCAGACCAGGTTATCTGTGAGATAGATGACTTGGTAGGGAAGGTGAAAGGAGCAGAGAATTGGCTGTAATTTCTGAAGAACTTGGATAAGCACAAGGAATGCTGTAATTGTATGAGAGAGTGTAGTTGGGCCACTCAATGACAGCCCACACTTTCTCTAAGTCCATGGTTTGCCTTGGGGTGTAAGGTCATAACCCAGGAAGTAAATGACTGGGGCGTGGAACTGGCAGTTCTCCAACTTGCAGTACTGTTGGTTTTTGAGGAGATGCCGAAGGACTGAATGGGTGTGACAGACGTGGTCTCGGGGGTTCCTGGAGAAGATGAGGATGTCATCGAGGTAGATGACCACACACCTGGATAATACGTCTCGAAGGATTTTGTGAATGAAAGCTTGGAAAACCGCTGGACTGTTGGAACATCCGAAAGGCATCAGTAAGTATTGGTAGTGGCCAGTGGGTGTTATAAACGCTGTCTTCCACTCTACCCCCTGACGGATGCGCACCAGATTGTATGCACTCCACTGATACAGTCTGGCGAAGATCTGACCCTTGTGGTTTGTTTCGAATGAGCTATCCATCAATGGGAGAGGGCTGTTGTTCTTAATGGTGATTTTGTTGAGTCCATGTAGTCGAGGCTGTGGCGGACACCCCCATCTTTCCTTTTGACAAAGAAGAATCCTGCACCAGCTTGGAACTGGGATGGTTGAATGTTATGTTTCAGAGAGCTACTCATTCACGGCTTGGTCTCAGGAGTGAAGAGGAAGAACAGACAGCCTCGGGGAGGGATGGTGCCCGATAGGAGGTCGATTGCGCAGTCGTGTGGTCTGTGAAGCGGCAGGGTGCTGGCTTCCCTTTTACTGAAGGCAACGGCTGAGTTGTGGTATTCCTGCGGGGGCTTAGCGAGGCCGAGGGTTTCCTCTGTCTTCACGGATTTCTGGGTTGAAGGTTACAGGCAGGTGGCCAAGCATGTGGGTCCCAAACTCAACAGTGAACCAGATGGCCAGGCAGAGTGAGTGGAGAGGCGTGTTGGATGAGTCAAGCGGAAGGCATTGGATGGACGTGGTGCTCTGTGACGCTCATGTCACAGGCTGTGTGCACGCTGTGACCACCCAGACCCCAGGGGACGTCTGTCAAAGGCTGTAATGCTGAAGGAGTGAGACGCAGGCTTGGTAGGGAATCCAAGCTGCACACAGAAAGTTGCTCGCTGTGCTGGAGCCCACCAGACCCTCCTGTACGCGTGAGCCATCAGGGTGTGGAGGAGGACAGGCTGTGGTGCTGGAACAAGGACCGGGGGAGTTTACCATAGAGAAGGGCCCTCATCTCTACCCGGTGGTGCATGTCCCAGATGCAGTGGGTATTTGATGCGTGAGCGATCGGCTGATCCACGGTAAGTTCACAAGCTGATTGTCCGCTGATGCTCGCACCCTTGGGGAGTTAAGGGAACTCTCCCCAAACGCATGTGTTCTGGAGGCATTGCTGATGCAGCCGGAAATGGTTTGATTCTGGCTGACGTTCAATAAGGTGCTTGTCAGATTGATGAGGCTTTCTCGGTCACTGGGCATCTCCTGGGTAGACAGTTTGACTTCCAAGCTCTCTGAGATGCCTGTGCTATTCCAGTTGCTGCGTGGGTACTGAGTTCCACGTTGTAATGCAGCACCATGAGTGAGCCTTGACACAGGAGCAGTATCTGATTTGCTGCCTCCCATCCACTTCCCACATGGTAAAAAAACCCAGCGCATCTCAGCAGAAAACTCTTCATACTTACTGCAAATGGTAGCTTTTTTATCCCTGATAGCAGTTGCCCAGGTCAGTCAGTCAAGAGAGAGAGATAATGAAGAGAGACGTAGCTCGGTCCGTAGAATACCGAGATGGCTGGAGCTTGAAATGCAAGACGTACTGCAATAGGAATTGCATCGTTGGGTTGGGGAATCTGGCAAAATGTTCGGACGCTGGAATCCAGGGGGCCGAGGAAGGAGTTAGACTGGCTTGGGGTTGCGGTAATGAGATGGAGAGTTGTTGAGGGTGGCGAGCAGGTGGCCAGTGGTTTCCTGCTGCTTCCGGATTGCGTGCTCCCGCCAATGGGCGACTTCCCTTAGGTGAGCGGACTCTGCTGGGTCAATCGATGGTCCACTTATCCTGTCAGGGAATGCTTGGCCCTAAAGTAGAGCAGTGGAAACAATTCAGCAAAGAACAATAACTTCTAATAATAGTCTGTGAAAATAACAAGCCACAAAGGGCCACAAAACAAGAAAGAACAGATGTGAAACACCACAGGCAACAAGGTAACTGAAGGCTGGGAACAACGGGATGAGGCCGGCTGGTTCAATGGACGAACAAGGACTAGAGGTGAGAGCTGGGTTTAAATAGGCAATGCATCGTGCATTAATATGATTCACAGAATATAAACAGAGTGCAAAACAAGCTGATCACTATATTCCGGTGACAACAACAGACCAATTCCATTTTCTATTTTTACGTCAATATTAATATGCCTGATTTCTTTTGTGGGCTGTAGCGGTGTGCTACACGCAGCGCTAAAATAACGACACGGAGTCGGTAAACTGCAGTCAAAGAAAACTTTATTCGAACTACACAGCCTTGCTTTTAAGCCTCCCACAACCTGCCCCCCATGGGGCGCAGATGCTCCAAAAGACACGTACTCACAAACTCCTGTAGGCTATCTCCCTTAGCCGGAATGCTGGCTAATTGTGAGCCGGTTTGGATGTGCCAGGAAATGGGTCGCCACAGGGCCATAATTAATCGAGACAAGAATGGCAACTGTTGCAGCTCATTGAATGCTTTACATTGCCGATCCATGATCAGCCTCATTTATAACATTCCTCAGTCTCTCCAGGCTAATTTCCCCTCACCCCATCAGACAATCCTTAGCTAGATGCAAAGTGTTGGAGACTATACTGGAGTTATGAAATTAAAACCAGGACCAGTCTTCAAAAATAAAGAGCTGCTCACAATTTAACTTTGGGAGTAGGAACGTTTTGTTGCAGTTATGAAAGCCATTGGCGAGGGTGCACTGGGAGTATTGTGAAGAGTTTTGGTCGCTCTGTTATAGAAACGACGTTGCCAGGCTGCAGAAGAAGTTAACGAGGTGCTGTCTGGCCTAGAGCACAGGAGAATGAGGGGTGACCCCATTGACGTTTTCAAAGTCATGAGGGGCAGGGATAAGGTTGACACCTGTCCCCTAGGATTGAAGAGTCCAGAACTTGAGGCCACTGATACAAGAGGGGAGGGATTTAAAAGAGAGGTAACTTCTTTACATTCGAGTATCTCAATGAGCTATCAGAGGAGTGGCTGAGGCAGGTATAATTGCAACTTTTAAGAGGCAGTTTGATGGGGAAGGGAGGGGAGGGCTTGGGGGCCTATGGGCAGCAGGGAGAATGATGTGATCAGCATGGGCTAGTGGGCCCGAAGCACTTTTTTCCATCCTGTGACACTGTGACTCAATAATATTTTAAGGCTACTGAAAGAAGGATCAAGTGTGGGACATTCTGATTCTGCACCATCGTAACTATGCGGGGAAGACATAGATGAATGTTCATGTTGCTTGGCCCTTGTTGAAATTCTGACGGTGACATCAGGGAAGGCTATGACTGGCTATCTCCTGCATTTACACATATCCCTGGCACTTTATACAGGAGCTGTCTGTTTTGTTACTTAATATTCTGGTTGTTGAATGTAGGGAGAGAGGATCCTTCGGTGCTGAAAGTTGGCATTCTAATAATTTTGTTTTGTGTTGAAGATTGTCCACATGAAAACTAAACAAAAACTTGCAGTAAGATCTAACACTACCTGTTGATAATTCACGCCATAAAAATAATAAATAAGTAACTACTAAAGTCTGCTGACATTCTCACGTTTGCTGACACTGACCACCAAAGTCACTGATACACTTTAGTTACACCAAAGAGCAGGATGTTTTGACAGAATGTGGTCAGACTTTTGATGTGCTCGTATTGATAATCTGTCACCATTGGCCTGTTCACCGTGCACTGTTCACCAATTGCACATAGCGTTTGTTTATCAGGTGAAAACTGGGTGTTAAGGGAACTTGTGCTAATGGGTAATGAGCTAGTGTTTCCCAGAACGTAGAGTACTGAAATAGAGCAGAGAAAGATGGTGCAAGGGTGATCACTTAGAGGTCCTGGACTGTTCAGAGAGGGCTTGATAAGGTAACTACGGAGAAAACCTTTGCACTTCAGGGAAATTCCAAAACCAGGAAACAGATATTAGACTGTCACTGATAAATTCAAAGAGAATTCAACACACATTTCTTTAACTAGTATGGTTAGAATGTGGAACTTGCACTAATTTAAGCTATGTCTACACTAGACTGGATACATCCATAACCGAAGCTTTTTCTCTTCGTTTTGACCCTCCATCCACACTAAACGGCGTTTTCCTCCCCCGAAAATGGAGCTTTTCTAAAACGCCCTCCAGTGTGTAAATTTGAAAACACCGGATTGGCCGGAGCAGTATGGACGGGGTAACCGGAGAAATCTAAAAACACTGTCATGACGAGCCGGAACAGATGGTGATGGCAGGGCGCCATTTCATTGTTTTCTTGAATATAACCTAACAATTTCAGAACAGACGGCAATAAGACTGAAGCCAGAAGAGTTAGAAATGTACTCACCAAATACTTTGACCCATAACTTACCGAATAAATAAGTATACTCACTTTGCCCTGTTTTCTGTCCTTGCTCGTATGAAGGTGGTTTACCTATTTATGCAAGTACTTCTCTGACAATAGATGTGTAACAGCCTAATGTAACATTGTATGGAAATATAAGATAACACTGATGCAGACATGTTTTGTATATTTAACAAGGTGCTTTATTAATACAACAGAGTTAGTCAGTTTTTCAATGTTCGTCATCAGCTGGGTTATACTGTCCGTGAACTCCCTGTCAGTTACCTCCATACGCTCCAGTATTTGTTTTTTTTTTAGTTTTAAGTTCTCCTGCGCAAGAGCCAACAGCTGTCTGTCATTTAAGTTTTTCTAGTCTGTAACTGAATGAACGCACACCAAGTCTTTCACAGCGAGATTCAACACCAAACACGTCGTTTGTTTTCAGTAGATGTGTCCTGTGCATGTGCAGGAGGAGGAGATTCACCAAAATATCCACTTTAATGTGGACAGAAGTATTTTCAAAAGCACTTAGTGTGGACGCCTATTGTTTTTACATGAAATCGGCGTTTTCAAAATTATCCAGTGTAGTGTGGACGTAGCCCTAGAGGTCTTGCACTGTTGAGAGAGGGCTTGATAAGGTAACTATGGAGAAAACCTTTGCACTTCAGGGAAATTCCAAAACCAGGAAACAGATATTGGATTGTCACTGATAAATTCAAAGAGAATTCAGCACACGTTTCTTTACCGAGTATGATTAGAATGTGGAACTTGCACTAATTTAAGGAAATATCAGAAATGCATTTGAAGTCAAACTGGAAGAGAAGAATAGCAGAGCATGTTGAAAGTCTAGATTACTGAGAGTGGGTAAAGGCATGTGTGGAGCATAAATACGGACACTTGACAGTGTTTCCAAATGCCTATAGGCCCCAGCAACTCTGTGTCTGTTATTGCAGCATTTGACAAACTATACTTCTGTCTTTTACCAGTTCCTCTTTCAAATTGTTGGAAGTTGGTGGCGTGAGACAAGTTTTGAAAGCATGTTTTCTCTTGTAGTTATGCAGACTTCTGCAAACTTTGCAGGCTCTGGAATTTCCTGCCTAATTAAACTTTCTTTCTTTATCATTTGTGAGGCCCATCTGTTTGGGCATTTGGTGTCTGTTTAGTTGATTTCTATACCACATTTTGTTAGAAACCACATCTCAAAGACATTGGAATGCTTTGAGGTTAAAGGCATTATATAAGCTGTTGTTTGATGTTGTGCTTTGAAAGAGTAAAAAAATACAACAGTGGTGAACATTGTAACTACTTTCAGGTCAGGTTTATAACATCTCCATTACTTTTGTACTTAATGTTCAGGCTTCTCTAATTTTAGTTCAACTTTAGTGCAGTATTACTGTCACGTTGCTGTTCCTTTTGTGCCTTGTAGCTCATGGGCAGCATTTTTGCCGTTTCTGCAGCTTTTGACCTATTTTAACGAGACTGATTTGCTAACTTGGCCGTTGAATCCAGCACAGATGGAAAGTGTGCTAGGAGCCGGCCAGATTCAAAACTGAGATCATTCGCCCGGAAGTCCGATGCTGATGCCACTGCACCACCAGCCGGCTATTACATAGCCACCAAGA
The DNA here is from genome assembly GCF_030144855.1 of Hypanus sabinus. Lineage (NCBI taxonomy): Eukaryota > Metazoa > Chordata > Chondrichthyes > Myliobatiformes > Dasyatidae > Hypanus > Hypanus sabinus. The sequence goes on along the minus strand of NC_082707.1, from coordinate 148,687,617 downwards.
ACAGTACTTCATACAATTTCAAGCCAAGCGTACACACAAAGTCATTTACATGCAATAAAGATGCCTGTTTGCCTTTTCCTTACACTTGTTAAATCTACTATTTCTCCTTCTAATTATCTATATGTAACTACGTCAGATTATGCTGTAATTCAACTTCCTTTTGTTATTTAGCAGTAACTATGTTTAAAACATTTACGTTAGTTTTAATCTATTTGAGACCTTTTTATTCACATGGGCCATACTGAAGGAGGGTAGAAAATGCAGTTTAATTTTCTGAAAATTGGCTGGGAGTCAGTTTTCTGACAGATTGGCAGTCTGGTGGAATGAATTGGTCCCAGGTTAACTTCTGAGATGAAAGTCCAAGGTGGAAAATACTGGTCAAAGATGGATGGCCTGGGCAGAGCCAGGCTTTGAAAGCTGAAATAAGTTTGGAATGGGTTGGCTGAAATATTATAGAAACATAGAAAACCTACAGCACAATACAGGCCCTTTGGCCCACAAACCTGTGCTGAAAATGTCCTTACCTTAGAACCAAGTTTGCTGATGATACTAAGCTGGGTGGCAGTGTGACATGTGATGAGGATGTTAGGAGAATTCAGGGTGACTTGGATAGGCTGAGTGAGTGGGCAGATACTTGGCAGATGATGTTTAATGTGAATAAGTGTGAGGTTATCCACTTTGGGAGTAAGAACAGGAAGGCAGATTATTATCTGAATGGTGTAGAGTTAGGTAAGGGAGAAATACAAAGAGATCTAGGAGTCCTTGTTCATCAGTCACTGAAGGTGAATGAGCAAGTGCAGCAGGCAGTGAAGAAGGCTAATGGAATGTTGGCCTTTATTACAAAGGGAATTGAGTACAAGAGCAAGGAAATCCTCTTGCATTGGTACAGAGCCCTGATGAGACCACACCTGGAGTATTGTGTACAGTTTTGGTCTCCAGGGTTAAGGAAGGACATTCTGGCTGTAGAGGAAGTGCAGCGTAGATTCACAAGGTTAATTCCTGGGGTGTCAGGACTGTCTTACGCAGAGAGGTTTGAGAGACTGGGCTTGTACACGTTGGAATTAAGGAGATTGAGAGGGGATCTGATTGCAACATATAAGATTATTAAGGGATTGGATGAGATAGAAGCAGGAAATATGTTCCAGATGCTGGGAGAGTCCAGTACCAGAGGGCATGGTTTGAGAATAAGGGGTAAGTCATTTAGGACAGAGTTAAGGAAAAACTTCTCCCAGAGAGTTGTGGGGGTCTGGAATGCATTGCCTTGGAAGGTAGTGGAGGCCAATTCTCTGGATGCTTTCAAGAAGGAGCTAGATAGGTATCTTATGGATAGGGGAATCAAGGGATATGGGGACAAAGCAGGAACTGGGTATTGATAGTAGATGATCAGCCATGATCTCAAAATGGCGGTGCAGGCACGAAGGGCCGAATGGTCTACTTCTGCACCTATTGTCTATTGACTATAACTACCTCGGCTTACCCATATCCCTCTATTTTTATCAGCTCCATGTATCCATCCAGGAGTCTCTTGAAAGACCCTATCGTTTCTGCCTCCACCACTGTCACCAGCAGCCCATTCCACACACTCACCACTCTCTGCATAAAAAAACCTACCCCTGACATCTCCTCTGTACCTAATATTACTGGGTACAGCAGGACATTGCCCTTCAAGAGGCAAAAAGTGTCTGTGACAACCTTGTGAGACTCCATGTGGTTGGGTGCTTTGCTCTTAATTATATCAGAAATGGCTGAGAAAAATGCTGAAGCCCAGTGATAAACAGTTGTCTATTGGAAAATCTCACCGTCAGCTTGTTGGGGAATCTAAGCATGCAGAATAAATCAGATTTTACAGAATCGTTCACATTCTGAAAAACCGGTAAAAGATAACTATTTACTTGGGAGATGAGGTAGTGTAGATTTTCGACAAGATTATCTCAATCATAAAAGGAGGCTGATCGTTATTCTTTTAGTTTCCTGCCAATCTTTTCCAAACTCTGACAAGCATCTGTGGAGTGATGGAAACGAGTTAAGTGTTAGTGCTTAGAATTCTGGAGGTCCAATGTCGTGACAATTTCAGGTACAAAAAAGAAACTTTTCTCAAGCTTATAGGTCAGACTTTTCTAATGGTGGGGATCTGATTTTCAGATTTAGGTTTTATAAGTGTAACTTGTAAGTGATAATGTCGTAGCAAAGCAACAAGATGAACATTAGAGGGTGGAGAAACAGAGGACTGAGAAGGAAGGTGAACTTCTCTGGATGAGTTCAGTTTCAGATTAGAATCAAAAGGGAAAACCAAAAGAAAACTGAGTTTCAGAGGGAGAAAAAAGATAGGAAAAGAATATAACTTTAAAAAAATGACAGTCTAGTGTATCCTGAAATATTTCACAACATTAAGGACTGAGACTAAACATTTTAAATAGGTTTTATTCTTGGTCAATGAAGTTGATTGGGATTGCAATTAGGACTAAAAGGGTAAGGGTAAAAGCATTGCACTCTAGTTAGCAAGGCGGTATAAATTAGCTCGAGAGTTGTAGCAATTTGTACTAAATTGTTGATGACTTAAGTTTCCAGTAAAATCAGAATTTGCATCAGAACAGATCTTTACATTGAAGGGTTTGCCAGCAGTGTCATCTTTAATAAGACCTTGTACTTTCTGCTATTTCTGGACAGTGTTGAAGCTTTCATACACTTTCCCTTTCTATCACTTTCATGATTACTGTAAACAAAAGTGACAGAAGGAAGAATGCAGTTGAAAGTAGTGGTCACAGAGCTGCTTACATTAAAATCGGTATATGAGAGCTCTACCACGTGGCCGGGAGCTTGAATGCAGGTCCATTTGCCAATGGCTATTCTAATTCCTTTGCAAATTTGCTTTCAGACAAAGGTAAATTTTAATGTGAACTTTGCATTTTAATTCTGTCCTCTTTGCAATAGTGTAACTGATGTATCATAAATAAATGTATTAAAGGCAGTAGACTAGCATACAAATAAAGAGTGATTCTATAAAGATAATAAATGCTATTGGTTGGAAATTGATTGGGACCTTTAGACAGGAAAATCATGGCATGAGTTTAATCCAGTAGCGAGCGTGAACTGTACTGAACACCCAAGTCTCTTTTCAAGACTATTTACAAAGTTCGTTTCTTTTTCCATGTATTAAAATATAGTTTATAATCATGGTACTGCAGTAGTATCATCTGTGAGAAAATATTTGTAGCAACAATTACGATAATCAAAGGTAAAACAGATTGCAAACCTCATTGTATTTCACTCATAGGTTGTTGACAGGGGAGAGAGTAACTTGCTGATCAGTATCAAAGACAGAATTAGGTATATTCCTACAAGCAGAGGATATCTCAAGATAGGACAGCCACTGACTGCTGGTAAATCAGCTTACCTTGGCCTGCTGAAATTTGCATGCTTAACTTTCAGATTGGAGAGGAAATTCCCAAGACATCCCACTTCCCCTCCATAAATTAATCAAAAGCGTTTCCGTTTTGATTCCTGCTGGGTGGTGCTTACCTGAGTACAGGGTAGTGTTCACAAGTCATTAAGTGAGTCACTGTGGGCTGTGCCATGAGTTAATCCAAATTTGAATGCTACCTAATCCTTGACTGAATCATGCACCATCCTACGGAAGTAATAAATGAAATAAAAGCGATATGCATTTGTGTGAATATACGCGGCTGTATGTGCAGCATGTATACATGAGGGCACTGCATGCATGTGTTCATTGAGTACTTGTATGTTTGTATCAATTTGTCCAGGTGTGTAGTGTATACTCATATGTGTATCCACGTACCCACTTATTTATGCACCTGTTTGTGTATCTGCATGTACATTATCTACATTATTCTGTGCATACATGTCGACATACACTTTTTATATGTCTGTAGGTGTACATCATATATGCTTTGGCATCTGTATATTTATATATGTATGATTGTATGTCTCCTTCCGTGTGGGCATGTGCATTGTGTGCATGAACGGAATTAAGGCCTTGGCGCTGGGGAAGTTGTTTCTCCTGGGGAAGTTGTCTCCTGTGGAGACTTGCTGAGAGGCTGTTAGTGGTGATTTTTGAGTGACTTGAGTCATCTGCTCCAGTTGATAATGCCAGACAAATACATCGTTCACACGCCAGTCTCCAGACATCTCAGAGAGACGAGCTTTTCCAAACTCTGGCATGGAGGACATTACCAGGTGAAAGGAGGAAAAGTTACGAAGACATGCCTCAATATCGCATTGAAAACGTACAATATCCCCTCCAGCCCTTGGGGACCTCTGGCTTTTGACAGATCAAATTGGAGAAGCTGCACATGGTATGCTCGTTAATATCTAGAGTCCATGCATTGGAAGCAGAGAGAAGTAAACTGTAGAAGGAATGCATCCTCTCACAATCTACTATCCTCCTGCCCTTTCAGGAACCCGCTGTCTAATTAATGTAAGAGTCTGCAGATCCCACACTGTCATCATCAGTCACCACTGAACCATCAACACTGGATTGCAAACAAATTACCCCTGTTCCCAAGAGACTGGATAAAAGAAGTATGTGTTTATCCACATACACACGTGCACCTGTGTACTCACGTATGCACCATGTATACGTATGTATAGAAGAGACAGACAGAATCCATATGCATGTCTCTGTATTTGTAACCATTTATGTGTGTGTGTCTATAATGCATGTCTGGGTATACATTCAACAGTATTATTGAATAATGTATGCCTAAAAGTAAAGATTTAACAAAGTATTGACTTGTTTTTACATTAAATGTGAGAAAGTCCATTTTTATCTTATGATTTTAATTTATTCTCTCCACACAGTACTGTGCAAAAGTGTTAGGCATGTATATATAGCTAGGGTGCCTAAGAATTTTGCATTGTACTGTTGTCATTTTATGTATTACACTGTAATCCTGCTGCAAAAAAATCTAATTTCATGACATATGTGAGTGATGATAAACCTAATTCTGATATGTGTCTGTATTGTGGACTGAGGGTGGGAAGGGGACAGGGAGAGGGGAATCTTGGTTGGGAAAAGGGTAAGGGTAAGGGAGAGGGGAGGGAGTGGGAAGAACCAGAGAGACCTTCTGCAATGATCAATAAACCAATTGTTTGGAATCAACTGACCTTGACTGGTGTCTCAGGGGTGGGTGTGTAGGCACTCTTTCACTGCCACCTGTCCCACACCCCTCCCACTGTGCTCCACCCTCACCATTCCCTTGCTCCAGTATATATATATGTATCTATGACTTTTGCACAGTATGGTACATTCCAGGTAATTAGTACAGGGTCAAACAGGGAAGTACGACAAATCACAAATGAAAATTGACTTGAGGGTAATTCGTGATGACATAAAACAGCATAGTCAAATAAGAAAATTATTCAATTTGAATAATGAAATAACTGACAGAAATACAATTCTCTGACATCTGAAAGATATCCAGTGGAGGAAGGTCTTTAGAAGACATGATATCCATTGAAATTGGAGAGGATCCTGAAATTTACCAAATGAGGTGGATTCCGGTTAATTGGGACACATTCGGACCAGTATGTTTTGGCCCAATTCAGCGGCTGCCTCAATTAGCTGAAGTTCCATGGAAATAATTAAAAAGGTATAAAAAAGACAAACTACCTTTTAGCTGTGTAACTACTTATGCATTTAAATGAAACACATAATAAGTTAGAACACTATCAATACTACTACAGAATGATAAAACTGTGAATTGCTGATAGTTATCAGCAAAGTAGTGGATGCTGACATGTTCCTTCGATTGACTGTAAATGAACAAAACAAGCATAGACATCTAGTGTAGATTCGGGACTGCCTTCATACAAGGCTATCAACAATTGCATCCTCCAAATCTTCACTTTCATTGTAACATTCAAGATGATTGTCAAGACCTTCAAATTCTTCATAGAGCAAACACGAGGAAATCTGCAGATGCTGGAAATACAAACAACACACACAAAATGCTGGTGGAACACAGCAGGCCAGGCAGCATCTATAAGGAGAAGCACTGTTGACGTTTCGGGCCGAGACCTTTCGTCAGGACTAACCGAAAGGAAAGATAGTAAGAGATTTGAAAGTAGTGGGGGGAGGGGGAAATACAAAATGATAGGAGAGGACCGAAGGGGGAGGGATGAAGCTAAGAGCTGGAAAGGTGATTGGCGAAAGTGACACAGAGCATGATACAAAGGATCATGGGACGGGAGGCCTCGGGAGAAAGAGGGGGGGGGGGGAAGCACCAGAGGGAGATAGAGAACAGGCAAACAATTAAATATGTCAGGGATGGGGTAAGAAGGGGAGGAGGGGCATTAACAGAAGTTAGAGAAGTCAATGTTCATGCCATCAGGTTGGAGGCTACCCAGCCGGTATATAAGGTGTTGTTCCTCCAACCTGAGTTTGGATTCATTTTGACAGCAGAGGAGGCCATGGATAGACACATCAGAATGGGAATGGGACATGGAATTAAAATGTGTGGTCACTGGGAGATAGTTCCTAATTTGTAGTGAAATCATTTCATTTTCACTCCTGGCCATTTCTGGCATCTCCAAGCACGAATGCCTGAAGCCACAGTGAGCAAAACAGTTCTGAATTGTGTCTCACTGCTTATTTCTCCGCAACTATCTGTGATAAAAGTAATTTCTTTTTGAACACCAGTGCACGCAACTGACACTATTTTACAGCTGCTTGCTCTAAGCATAGTGTAGTGTCTAAACGCTACACAAGTGCACATGTCTGATGCTAGTTAGAAACTGTTTGGCAACAGTCTTCTGCACCAATAAAGTAACTTAGTTTACCAAATAAATGAAGGGAATTCCAGCTATTTTCCTGATTAATTTTCATTCTTTAAGGGTTTTCCCAAATAAGCAGATACCCCAAATACCAATGCCCCAATTAATTGGAATCCATTGTATTCTGCTTTACATTAGATTTTACAATACAAAAACAAAATGTCAAGTGCAGCTTGTACTTCCCCATTTGTTTGTACTATTTACCTGTCAAACCTTCATGAAACACTCTTGTAATTGCTGCTTTAAGAGAATATAGCACAGCTATATTGTAAACCTGTCAATTACACTGATTTGCCTCAAACCACGAGCTATTTTTAGCCGCAAACATGAGTAAGTCTGCAGATGCTGGAAATTCAAGCAACACACACAAAACGCTGGTGGAACGCAGCAGGCCAGGCAGCATCTATAGGAAGAAGTACAGTCGACGTTTCGGGCCGAGACCCCATGTGTTGCTAGCTATTTTTAGCTGCACATTTTGCACAGACTATACCTCGACAGTAGAAAGTCTCTGCAAAATCATTTGAATTAAGCTGCAGGATAGGTAAACCAGTATCAGTGTCCTTGCTCAGCCTCAGCACTGAGAGTCTCTGATGCTCAACAACTATCAGTGGCTAGACTGCAGCACCCCACACCTGAGACCAGACTTCCAGTTATGCTCTCTTAAAATGTCACCCAGAACCTAGAGAATGTCGCGAGGGTCTTGGCCCGAAATGTCGACTGTGCTCTTTTCCATGGATGCTGCCTGGCCTGCCAAGTTCCTCCAGCATTTTGAGTGTGTTGCCTGGATTCCCAGCATCCGCAGATTTTCTCTTGTTTGTGAGTGTTGCAAGGAGTATTTCGTTGCAAGGAGTATTTCATTGCAAGAAAGAACTATTGGATTCAGCATAGCACCACACGATGACAGAAAACCACCTGAGCACGTCATATCAAATCTTCAGTCTGATCAGTTAAGCTTACTCTGTACACGCAAGTAGGACCCATATAAAGTCTACAAGTAAATGTAACGTAATGAATAACTTGTGTCACGAATACACCAATATTGCAAAAGCTGGCCTAATATGACATTTATCAATCCAAAAATACAAACAAGGCCAAATAAAGGAAATTAAGATATTTCCATAAAGACAGGGAAACCCTGTGTAGATGTTCTCAAAGTATTCTTGAGAGAAATGTTACATCCTCACTCTCCCTTGGGAATCCCTGGCTCTGCAGTGCACAGAAAGGAGAAGGAACTTGCAGACACAACACCGAGCTCCTTGAGTCACAGTCGCAGGAGCAAGTGGGGTTTTTCAGCGACACTGATGAAGCACACCACATTGCAAAGTACTGACCTATCCTCCCTGTTCTGTCCACACCCCCATGGCAGAGGCTGTGTATCCTTGAAAACCAAAAACACCCAATGCCCAAGAAAGGCAAAGAACAAATCGAGCAAGCAGCACATTGAGTATCAACGTCAAACCGGAAATCCAGGAGCATCCAGTTCAGCACTATTAGTTGGCTGCAGGCCGCAGAGTCCGTCTTCACTGAAGCTCACTGATCGGCCCCAGAGTTCCGTAACACGTGCAACGTGAACCTCAATGCCCCACAGTCGCGGGCTTTGCCGATCAATACTTGCCACATGGAATCCAAGATTCCTGCACTTCCTTCTGACAGCAGTTAGTGAGAGGAAGAGGGAGATGCGTCAAACCTGGTGCTGAACACCCAGCCGTCCTCTGCTCTCAACCTTGCTCGACGCCTCAATCAGAGAGAAGCAATGGAGGCAATCCTGGGCTTCTGTTTTCACAGTTCAACCAATGAAAATTAATCCGCTAGTCAGCTTTATGTTTATTTGGTTGCTATAGCGATCAGTAGCACCAACACTAGATAAGCAGCAATTAAACTTTGTATTTCAGGCTTTTAGTTTAGATTTTTTCCCTTTCTTATGCCTTGTTGGATTAATGGAAGTAATATTGGCCTAGAATTTATATTCAGGGGTGCATTAGTGGCAGCAGCTTCTCATCACATTCACATTTATTCTGAGGTTTCAAACTCAGATGTATAGATTTAGACCTATATGAACTGAGCAAACAACCGTGTTTCTCCTTACGTGATCAGGTTGAAGATTCAATGCCACATATTGAAACCACTTTCTGATACCATATTTTGAATTGCTGTCTTCAATAGCTGTTCTCTGGGCTTCTGTTGAGTCATATTAAAGTATTATTTTAAAGATTCTCACAAGCTTGCAATGCACATCTCTTCCATCTTAATATCACCCTCTGGCTAGAAATACGAGATACTTGCAATTGTTCCATCTGTGGATTGCTAGGTTCATGGCCATTATAGATTGCTCCTGGTTTGTAGGTATGTGGTAGAACCTGGGGAGAACTGAGGGGAATGTTCAGCTCTCAGCTTCACCCCACCCCCTCTGGTCTTCTCCTATCATTTTGCATTTTTCCCCTCCCCCTCCTACTTTCAAATCTCTTACTATCTTTCCTTTCAGTTAGTCCTGATGAAGGGTCTCGGCCCGAAACGTCGACAGTGCTTCTCCTTATAGATGCTGCCTGGCCTGCTGTGTTCCACCAGCATTTTGAGTGCATTGTTTGAATTTCCAGCATCTGCACATTTCCTTGTGTTGGGAAAGTAAAATGGGATTAGTATAAATTAATATATCTGGACTTTTAATGGTTGGCAAGAATTTACCAGCATTCCAATTTATCAGAGTGCCAGATGCATCATGATGATATGCCAAGTAGGCTACATCCCTGACAAATGACAGTGCATGACATCATTGGCACTTAACCAATGAGGACATGGTATGTAATGATCCATTTTAAAGCTGATTTAGTGAACATCTTCATTCCTGGGAGGACATCCTGAGTGCAATGGTGGCGCCAGTATGTTGTAGTCATGATTGTCCACAGATCCTAAATAGACTTTTGGACTATTCAGTATCCATTTTCAAAACAGTATAATATCTGTGAGAAGGACTGCCACTTTAACTGATCCTTTTAGAGCACACGGAATCAGAACCAGTCAGAGTAATTACTTCAAGCAGACGACTGGCTGATCAGCTATTTGCATTAACAAGCTGCTGTGCAGGTGTACCTAATAAAATGGCCACTAGGGAATTCTAATAGCAAAACTTTTGCAGAATCTGGTCACAACATTTTCCAAGCTTTAAGTCATCCAAAAATATTTTACTTTTGAAGGGACTGCTTTTCTGTTGTTCCTCGGTGACTTCATCCCTTCTTTTTGTCGTGCTTAGCCATTTGCTGGAACTCTCAGTTTCAGCATGAGCATGTTTATGGGATTAAATGAAGCTCCACTGGCAACACCAGACTTCCCTTGAGTGGTAAATTCCTCTGATTCAGCTGCATTTTGGACTACTCGGAGAATCTGAGCAGATGCTGAGGAGTTGTCAACCCCTGATCAGTGAATAATGGTTTCATGATGCTGTTGTGAAAAGACATGAGCATTTGCAGTAAATGCAAAGATTTTCCAGAATCTTGTCCCCTTCTTGGGCTTCTTCATAATGTTATACACTATAAGGGTTATTAACACAAAAACCTCATGCCATCTTAAAGTATATCCCTCCATAGGCAGCTAATTTGATTAATCAGTCTGGATAGACCCCTCCCCCACTTCCCTTTAACTATTACCTCAGTCACTGCGATAGATATAAAACCACATTTTAAAATGTGTTTACATTTTGTTCCTTATCTGTACTTAAACCTCCAACTTATTTTTAAAATAATTCTTTATAATCATTGAATGTTGCACCAATTCACTGTAGCAAATCACAGCTACAGGGTCTTTTAACATACTTTTAGACAGGCACATGGAGCTTAGTAAAATAGAGGGCTATAGGTAAGCCTGGTAATTTCTAAGGTAGGGACAACTTTGTGGGCCGAAGGGCCTGTATTGTGCTGTAGGTTTTCTATGTTTCTATATCTGGTGAATAAAGTTGATCTCTGATTGTGGTAATTGCACACACAGCTATGCAGAATTTTGGCCTAGTTTCAAGAATTTTAATGTTGGCTATTTGTGAACAATTCTAGATTTTCTCGAATGATGAGTCAGAATTCCTTCAGCAAGTACATCATGAGAATGGGTATGTCCGGGGGGAAATATGACAGCTTTTTGGGGAAATTCAGTCAAAAGTAGTCTTGAGGGTGATTCTGTATGAAGCTGGCAATCTCAGAAAAAAAAAGGCAAATAAAAAAATGCTCCTGGAAATATTATGGCCTGTCTATTACACCACAACAAAGAAGAGCAGAATTCACTTAAAGGTCCCCGGCTGAGCTTTTCATAGCTGCTGCTGTCTAGCAGAATGTCTCTCGAGTGGGTAGATGTTAGCAAGGAAATAATGACATTTAAAACGAACTACTATAGTCTTCCTGTTGGAAGTTTTGTGGTGAATTGGGGCAGTATTTCACCAAAATGAAACGGTTGTTGATATACCACAATTTCCTGGAAAACCCTCTATAGCCTGGCATGTGGTGAGAGTTCAGAGAGCCAGATTAGGACTAAGGTTCAGCTGGAGAAAGTAAAGTGCAAACAAGGCTAGCTGGTTTAAAGAGGAGCATCGCCTTTTTGCCACATTGGGATCTCTTGAGGTCATAAGTGCTCAGAAAGGCCCTCCAATTTCATGAAGCACCTGCTGATCAAAATTATGTCCCAAAACGGACAAAGACCATGGGATACTAAAGCAGGGGTTCCCAACCTGGAGTCCACAGACCCCTCAGTTAATGGCAAAAGTCCGTGCCATAAGAAGGTTGGAACCCCTGTTCTAAAGGTTCTCACATGAACAGCCACACATTACAGAACGAGGTTGAGATTAACTGCCTGGGAGAAATTCCTGCAGCCTTGGCCATCAAGGCACTCATGCAAGGCTCCACGTTCCACCAACCCTCCAGCTGTTTACCTTCACTCACTGGGTGGCCGGGAAGGTCACTTCTGCTATGTACAGCCGAACACACGGACACCTTTTTGGTTTTACGCAAGGGCATTCTTCAGCTCATCATGAAGGGCAGGGTTGTGTGACGATGCAGAAAGGGGAGAATTGCAGTGGCCAATTAATGTACAGCAGGTCCCAGGAATGTCGGAGTAAACAGGAGCACCAGGAGTAAACCAGAACACCAGGAATAAACCGGAGCACCAGGAGTAAACTGGAGCACCAGGAGTAAACTAGAGCACTAGGAGTAAACTGGAATGCCAGGAGTAAACCGGAACACCAGGAGAAAATCCATTCAGTCACAAGAAAAATCTACAGACTCTACAGATACACTGTCCACAGCAGTTTATTCACCTTACAGAACTTTAACAAGTTGTCAGTACTTTCTTCTGTCTCAGGTGGGCAATCAGGCAATATTCTTCTGTGACACCACCCCTGCTGACCAAGTGAACGTGGAACATTGAATGTTACAGTGCTGTACAGGCGCGTTGGCCCACAATGTTGCTCCACATTTTAATCTAGTCTAAAATCAAGCCAACCCTTCCCTCAAAGTTCAAAGTAAATTTATTACTGAAGTACATATCTGTCACCATATACAACCCTGAGATTCATTTTCTTGCAGGCATTCACAGTAAATACAAATTAAAAAGCAATAGAATCAATGAAAAACTACACACAAAGGTGGAGACAAATTAATGTGCAAAAGACAACAACTTGTGCAATTACAAAAAGAAAAAATAGTAAAACTAGATAAATAAGTAATAAATAATATTGAGAATGTGAGCTGCTGAGACCTTGAAAGTGGGTCCATAGGTTGTGGAATCTGTTCATTGTTGGGGTGACTCTGGTTCAGGAGCCTGATGGCTGAAGAGTAATAACTGTTTCTGAATCTGGAGATGCTCCTGGACCTTCCTGATGGCAACAGCAAGAAGAGTGCATGGCCTGGATATGCGAGGGTAATTGATAATGGATGCTGCTTTCCTGCGACAGTGCTGCTTGTAAATATGCTCAGTGCTGAGGAGGGCATTACCAGGGTTGAACTGGGTTGCATCCAGTACTTCTTGTAGGCTTTTCCGTTCAAGGGCAATGGTATTTCCATACCAGGCTATGATGTAACTAGTTGGTATATCTTCCACTCTGCATCTATAGAAGTTTGTCAAAGTTTTAGATGACTTGCTGAAGCTTCACAAACTTCTGAAAAAGCAGAAGTACCACTATGCCTTCTTTGTAATGATATATACATGCTGGACCCAGGATAGATCCTTTGAAATGATAACACCGAAGAATTAAACTTACTGACCCTCTTTGCCTCTGATCCCCTGATGAGGACAGGCTCATGGACCTCTGGTATCCTCTGCCTGTAGTCAATAATCAGTTCTTTGGTTTTGCAGACTTAGCCCTCAATTTTTCTATCATCCCATGTGCCTATCCTGGAGTTTATTAAATGCCTCTAATGTAGCTGCCTTTACCACTACCCTAGCAGTACAATCCACACTCTCAGCACTCTCTGTGTAAAAACTCACCTCTGACATCCCTCCCCCAGGTATTTTCCTCTAATCATCTTAAAATTAGGCCCTTTTAAGGTGACCCTGGAATTGCCTGCTTTTATACAAAGACTCAAAGGGATGCAGAGGAACTTTCTGACATAATCTGAAACACCAGTGGCAGAAGTGGAACATGCAGATATTCCTGAATTGCTGTTTGATTCTTTAGAATCGTGGGCAGTGGCATCATTTTCTTTTTAGCTGATGCAGTTTCCATAGATCTTTTGTTTCTCAGCTTTCTGCTCTATTTTTGTCCTGTGCTTGTCAAACAGGAGACATGCACTGCCCATATTCAATAGTTTTCTTTATCTTTAATTTCACAAAGCGTTTGTTTCATAAAATGAAAACCAGAACTGAGTAGATATCTTGACCCCTTTTTAACTTCACACTCTATATTTCAGTAACTGTATCTGCAGTGCATTCTGTACAGGAAATGGCTGCTTGCCTCAGTCTATATGTTTATTTCTAAAGAGATGGAGCAATTTTGACAAGCACAGCCTGATTCAGCTCTCTATTTAATGGCTAGTTTACATAAAAAGTGGAGTCTCGCAGTCCCTAGGCAGCAGAATAGAATCCTTATCCTTATGCAAATGCCCTTTCAGCTTCCCCAATGAATATTATAGATTATTCACAATTATAGAGCCTTCTATCTGATTGATATGAAGTAGTAAACTGCACCTATAGAGCCTTACAGGTTTACAGCACAGGAGAAAGTATTCTCACCCTAGTGTCCATGCTGCTCAAAATGATGGACTTTAGCTTTCTATATAATATTGGTTCTTGATTCCCCCAGCTCTGTGAAACCAGTGCTCATCTAGGTACTTTTTTAAAGATTTTGAGGAGAGTTTCGACATTTACCAAGATTTCAGGCAATGAACGCTTGACACATTCCAATTTTTTTCAATTCCCCAGAACCCCTCTATGATTGTCCTTCCACCCAATAAGAGAATGCGTTCCGTCATCTTGTGCTCCAGGGATGATGTGGAGGTGGCAAGCTTTTCTTGAAGGGGGATTTGAGCTGGGGTTACTGGACTTTTCTGACCTACATACTTCTAAATGCAAATTCAGCTCGTTGAATTTTTAGAGCAGTTAAAGCTTGTCAGACAGACCCTGAAGTAATGAAAAGTGAAACTGCTACAGGGATTAGTGCAGGGGAAGGGACTTTGGCAGCTATGTAACCAATAAATAACTTTGGAAGTGGCATGTTCAATTGAAGTGCTGATTTAGCCCATGTTTATGGAAGCAATTAGTCTCAGTGAGGGAGCTGAGGGAGATGGGGAGCAGACAAGAGATGCTGGAGCTGAAAACAGCACCTCAAGCAGCATCTGTGGAGGCAAAGAAACAGGCAATGTTCTTGTCGAGACCCTCGCTCACCAGCCCGAAACACTAACCAACCCTTTGCCTCCAGGGATAGGGAGCTCTTGGTCATGCACCTTCTGAGGGTATCGCTGATCTGCAGGGAACTGAGTGTAGGGCCGGCAGAGATACAAGTGCTGCTGTGGGTCACTCCACCACGAGCATTTGAGAAGGCTCTTTGATTGCCACAGACAATCACCATGGTTAGCCAGAGCACTGTGGCACAATCAGTGGAGCTAGTGCCCCAGAGCTTGGATGATCAGGGTTTAGGCCTGACCTCTGCTGCTGTCTGTGTGGAGTTGCCATGTTCCGCTTGGGTTTCCTTTCAAAAGTGTGAGGGCTGGTGCAATAACTGGCCATTCTGAATTGTTTCTGGTGTGTGGGCAAGTGGTGGATCTGAGGGAGTTGATCTGAATGCAGGGTAAGTAGATTGCAGGGAATATTAGTGGAGAAATGTGATTGACCTGTGAGACAAATAAGACATAAAAGGCTGAAATTATCTTTTTCTGTATCTTAAGAAATGTCAAAATAAAAATGAGGACTCCGTGCTATCAGAGCCCTCAAGTATTGCACTCAGAATGATCCTTCAAAGCAGCACCTGATGGCAGTTCTTAGAACTGATCCTGTGCCGTTTCATGCCATTACCGGGGATTCCAGCTCCGCAAAGCAGCTCTGGAGGTGTGCTGTGGTTCAGCCACACAAAATCTGAACTTACTGTCTTTGCTTTATAAAGACTAATATTTCAATATTTTTCTCATGATTTTTGGATCCACAGGTGTTACCAGAACATATATGGCAAGTTTCGGGAACTGGACTGAGGGACTCAGGGTGGAGGAATGAATTGTTGATGAGAAATGATGAGTAGCAGAAACTGATTTTCCCCCTCCCCCCAGTAACCGTGGGTAACTCACTGAACTTGATCTGATGATTGGTAATAAAACTATTCACTCTCAGATTTCGCCTCTGACCAATATCTCACTGATGACTACAGTTTTTGAAATGATTACTAACAGATACCCTGGCATCTAAGCAACATTATAATTTTATAAACTGCAGGTGGCCTGATGGTTGTGTCTGTACTTGCCTGGCTTCATTGTAGTTGTAGTATACGTAAATTGGTCTGACGTCACTGCAAGACCTGCCTGATCTGCAAGCGTCCTTGTGCACATTCTGAGAAAAACCTTCAATAAACCAGCCAGACCTTTCAGGTGTCTTTGTGCTCCTACATGGTATTCTGCACATTCTGCAATGCACTTTCCTGTTGGCAGGGAGCCCGCAGGGACACGAATACTGTACTGGTGAGGACAAGAGGGGGAAGAACTGAAGGAGTCTGAAGTAAAGAATTAGTTGAATACATTGAGTGACTTTAAAGGTGGGATGAGACTGAGATCCTGTAGCTAGTCCCATTTACTTCAGGGTCAGAACATTTCAGATTTAAGGCAGGAACAATAAGTGTATGCATGCGGCACATCGAGTGTGTGTCTTGTGGAAGTTAACGCTCAGTATATTGGAGCTGAACATCAGCTCAGCTGCTGACTGCTTGACTGTGGTCAGAAATGTAAATTGTTAAACTAACTCGGTAAACTGGTTACACAGTCTGAGGTACAGTAAAAGAAACCTTTCTGCATGCCATCCAAACGGATCATTTGACCACACCAGTGCATTAGCTTGTACAAGGGAATGCAGAATAAAGTGCTACGATTACAAAGAAGGTAAGAGAGGCAGACAATAAGCTGCAAAGCTGAGGGAAAGTGCAGTGGAGGCAGACAATTGAGTCCCAGGCCATCCCACAACATATACGTCAAGGAGCTGAACAAATCGCTGTTAACAACTACGATGTTGAACCTGACGACACTGAAACTCCAGGTCATATCCGAAGACCTTTGAAGAACTTTTTGAAAGAATAATAAGCAGGATAGACAAAGGAGAATTGGTGGATGTTGTGTACTTGGATTTTCAGAAGGCCTTTGACAAAATGCCACACGTGAGGCTGTTTGACAAGCCTGGAGCCCGTGGAATTACAGGAAAGATACTAACATAGATAAAGCAGTGGCTGATCGGCAGGAGGCATGGAGTAGGAATAAAGGGGGCCTTTTCTGGTTGGCTGTCAATGCCTAGTGCTGTTCAAAATTTTAAAAATCCAAGGTGCAAATTTACTTGGGAGTTCTCATGCAGGATTTCTTAAAGATTAATTTGCAGGTTGAGTCAATAGAGAGGAGAGCAAATGCAATGTTACCGTTAATTTCAAGATGACTAGAATATAAAGCCAAGGATGTAATGTTGGAGCTTTATAAAGCACTGGTAAGGCCTCATTTGAAGTATTGAGAGCAATTTTGGACCCATTATCTAAGAAAGGGTATTCTAACATTGGAGAGGGTTCAGAGAAGGTTCATGAGAATGATACCAGGAATGAAAGGGTTACCATATGAGGACCAGTTGATGGCTCTGGGCCTGTACTCACCGCATTTCAGAAGAATGAGGGAGGATCTCACTGAAATCTTTGGAATGTTGAAAGGCCCTGGTAGAGTGGACGTTGAGAGGATTTTCCTTATAGTGAGGAGTCTAGTACTGAATAGAGGGATGTCCAATTCGAATGGAGATGAGGAGGAATTTCTTTAGCCAGGAAGTGGTGGATCTGTGGAATTCATTGCCACAGGTGGCTGTGGAGGCCAAGTCATTGAGTATATTTAAGGCAGAGATTGATAGATTCTTGATTAGTCAGGGCATGAAGAGTTACGGGGAGGACGCAGGGGATTGCAGCTGTGAGGGAAAGGATCATCTATGATGAAAGAGTGGAGTAGACTCGATGGGCCAAATGGCCTAATTTTGCTCCTTTATCCTTACGGATACTTCCTTGTAATGATCAGCAGAATGAAGCTTCTAATCACACAATATGAGCAGATCAAATCAGTCAGATTGTTTTTGACTTAATGAGCTAGAAAATTTATTTAGTGTAGGGGGTGGGGTTCACAATCACATCTGGGTAAGTTTCCTAAAAAGAAGGTGGATGTGTCAACGATATGAGTATTAGCATCAGCAAAGGAAAAACAGGTGGTATACACCTATTGTAATCATAATCCTCCTAGAGAAATTAGAGATTAGTTTTATTTGTCACATGTACATTAAAACATACAGTGAGATCCTTCATTTACGTTAATGAGTAACACAGCTGGGGACGTGCTGGGGCTAGCCCATAAGGGTTACTAAACTTCCGGCATAAAGGTAGCCTGCTCAGCCTAACCTGTAGGTAGTTTGAAATGCAGAAGGAAACCTGTGCAGCTACGAAGGGAAAGTGCAAAGTCCTTGCTGACAGTGGCAGGAACTGAACCCTGATCTGCTGATCTCTGGCGCTGTCAAGTGTGACACAAACCGCCACACTACTAAACCAAACAGATATGTCAAGTTTATTCCTTACTATTGACATGCTGAAGTTCACTTGTGATACATCCAATTATCTTGGCCAGTCATCAGCTATATTATAAATTTATTTGTTATAATCATTATTTTGCCATACTCATTTCAGTATCCGAGCATCACTAATGTGACCAGCATGGGCACTGCCCGTCCCTAGCTGACTTCGCGATCGTCGTGGTGAGCCGTTGCCTTGAATGCTGCAGCTCTTCTAAAGAAGGCACTCTCACAGTACCGTTAGATAGGGAGCGCCACAATTTCACGATGAAAGTACATTTTCTGAGTACGCTACCAAGTCAAGAGGAATCTGCAGGTTGTGGCATTCCCTTGCCTCTGCTGTCCTGGTCTTCATCAACTGCAGATGTTTCATGGTTCAGCCGGTGCTGTCTCGAGTAGCCTGGGCAAATCACTTCACTTCATCCACTTTGGACCAGTGATGGAGAGAATAATGGTGAAAGGTGATTGATGGAGTGCAAATTAAATCATTAGGAGTTTTTAAAAAATTATCTATGTCTATCTATCTATTAATTGATTAGCTAATTAATTCATTGAAATACAGTGCAGAAGAGGCCCTTCCGGCCCTTAAAGCCATGCTGCCCATCAATCTCCTGATTTAATCCTAGCCTAATTACAGGTCAACTTACAATGACCGATTGACCTACCAGCCGGTCTGTCTTGGACTGTGGAAGGAAATCGGAGCACCACGTGGTAATGAGGAGAGTGGACAAACTCCTTAGAGGCAGTGGCGGGAATTGAACCTGGGTTGCCTGTACTGTAAAGCATTGTGCTAACCATCACGCTACTGTGCTGCCCCTTTCAGGCACTGTTTTCATACAAGTGGAGAGGGTCCTCTCACATTCCTGACTGGTACCTAGGAGGTGGTGCAATGCTGAGACTTCAGCCTCTAACTAGCATCTGTAGCCACAGTACTTGTGTGGCTGGTCCAGTGAGTTTTGGTCAACGCTGATCCTTTGATTTGATGGTAGAGAACTCATCAACATTATACCACGGAGGGCAGAGTTTAGGACGATGGCGCCTAACGGCGACTCCTTTGCTTGCATCTTCGGAAACAGCTCTATTTCTATCTTCAATATCTCTATTTTACCCTTTCAGAGTTCTTTTGAAGACCGTGACCTGGAGTTACACGCTGACTCTGGTTCTTTGCGGAAATGGGACCTGCCCTCAGGGCTTCGTGACCGGCTACTTTTCGATACGCCAAGGACGCGTTCTGAGATTTTGCAGCTCTGGGGGGTGGGCGGATTCGAGGTCAGTGCTGCCACCTGATGTGTCATGGGATTACGTGGAAGATCGAAAGCAGTGAGCTGGCTGCTGCCTGTGTGCCCAGAGACCCGAGTTCTTTGGGCACAGAGCTTGGAAAAAGGGATGCAACAGACTTTTAACACTGTAAATCAGCGAGTTGTTTTGTTATGTCTCTCCTCTTGCTGTGAAACAGGGACACCTCTTTTTCCTTATCAGGGAGAGAGAGAGCCTGTGTTATTTCGAATGACCGGGTGAACGAGTAGTCTTTGGGGTACTGCAAGTCTGTGTCTTTAGTGATGCTTTGCTGCACGATTGAGCGCTCGGTAGAGAGTGCCGATGCTTTTTTGCTGGTGGGGGAGGGGGATAGTTGCTTTGCTGCTGCTTATGCGTGGGGGGGGAGCTGGGGGGATTTGGGTTCGAAGATTTAACTGTCCTTCATTCTTTGGGGTTCTCCTTTATTTTCGTGGATGTTTGTGAAGAAAAGGAATTTCAGGATGTATATTGTACACATTTCTCTGACATTAAATGCACCTATTGAACCATTGAACATCAAGTGTAGGTGGTTAGATTGTCTTATGTCTTTGACTGGTATTTCTGTGCTACAAATGTTATCCCTTTGGTATTGTATACTCTCTGTGGCTGCCTTATTGGGTGCCGGA
Organism: Hypanus sabinus; assembly: GCF_030144855.1. Classification (NCBI taxonomy): domain Eukaryota; kingdom Metazoa; phylum Chordata; class Chondrichthyes; order Myliobatiformes; family Dasyatidae; genus Hypanus; species Hypanus sabinus. Next base: position 148,667,656 of record NC_082707.1, on the reverse strand, counting down.
GTGGACCCTGGTATGGTCTTCAGCGGCTGCAGCTCATCCACTTCAAGGTACAAAGTGTTGTGTGTTCAGAGATGCTCTTCTGCACTTCACTGTTGTTACAGTGTCTATAAAATGTTTACACCCACTCCCCCTTGGAAGTTTTCATGTTTTATTGTTTTACAACATTGAATCACAGTGGATTTAATTTGGCTTTGTTTTGACAAAGACTCTTTTGCGTCAAAGTGAAAACAGATTTCTACAAAGTGATCTAAATTAATTACAAATATCAAACACAAAATAATCAATTGCATAAATATTCAGCCCCTTTATTATGTTGTGGCCTGGGGAAAAGTACACACTCAGGACAACAAATACTTTTTTGGGTTTTAATTCCTTTATCTGTTTCAGACATTTACACTTTGACTTTCCAGACTTTGTGTTTCCCAGGGGCTCTTCTGCGAGCCACAGATGAGCCTCCTCTCTCACTTCTATCATTGAGGACTCAGGATGGTTCCGCACGAATCTGTAGAGCTCCCTTCTGAGGGATGAATCTCTGATCCCTTCTATAAATTGATCTCTTACTGGTCACGGCATCAGGGGAGTGTTTCAGTAGCAAGTTAAGAGCTTGGGCTAGGGCATGTGAAAACTCTCTTACATCTTCACCCTCGCGCTGTTTGCGACTGTAGAGGCTATGCACAGCTGGGGTGCGCTACGCTTGTGTCTAAACGCTTCCCTGAGATAGGTGAACAAGTCATCAGCCCAGTCTTCCCCCGCATCACTGCACATACGTGCTCCCTCTAAGGCTGCAACCCTGAGCAGGGACATGACAAAGTCATACTGATCCCAGTCAGACTGATCTCTACTATGAAGTGCACATTGTATTTCTTCAATAAAGTCATCAATAGACCTCCCATCTTTCTCAACTTCCCCCGTAAATGGAACAATGTGTCTTTCCCTTGGGACATATACATAGGACCTTTTGCTTAATGTATCTATGGTTGCCATGGCTTCATCATACCTACTACGCAATTCCCAATTTTGTTCATTCAAATCAAGTTCAACTGGTTTGTCCTCTGAGCGGGACGTAGTAAAAGCTCAAGCCGTTAAAGTTTTCACAAGCCTGCAGAAGGAATTGCTGCCGTCCTTTGCTGCAAACACGTCACTTCACGGCCCGCCGTTCCCTGGATCCACATCACCGCTCTCCGTCAGTCGCTGATGTCCCGGCCCAGTCCCAAGGCTCCACCATGCTCTCCACACAGCAACAGGCGCTCTCTCCTTCCGCCCGATGGGAACACGGTCCAGTCTTCACTACTACCGTATTAGGTATTGGAGATTATACTGCATACAACAATCAGGGACCCTCTAAACTGCTTTGGAATTAAACCCACTCTTGGTACCCAAATGTTGTGGCCTGGGGTAAAAGTACACACTCAGGACAGCAACTACTTTATTGGGTATTAATTCCTTTATCTGTTACAGATGTTTAAATGCCAGAAGAGGGTCTTGAACCAAAATGAATGACTTTGCAATCAGGTGCTGCCATCACAATCTCTGTTTAACCTTCGATCCACACACTTGTGTATCCACCAATTGTGTATGCAGTATAAAAACACAAAGAAAACTGCACGAATCTAATACGGTAGTGGCAATTCTGAAGGAACACAATACAAACAACATTAAAATCCCCCCAACCCTGGATCTTATACATAGCAGCGAAAAATGTAAGTGAATACATCTCATCTAATACGTCTACTACTTTTTAGTACACAGGTGCTGAACCCCCGAACAGAGACTAAACATTCACGTTACGCGGTTACATGCACAATCAGTCATGATACAATAAAGTTAGACAGAAGATACACTTTGGCAGAACTTTTACAAGATATTGCATGGTAGTTAAATTACAGGAAGACTGACCTACTTGGCCGGTGAGGAACTTTGTAAGCCATGCCATCCAGCGTTGAGTTCTTTACTCGTGAAAATTTAAAGCATCCACATGTAAAACATGTCAAATGACCGATATTCTCGATTCGCCAAAAAGCATAAACGAATTCACGTGGATATCGTCAATTAATGCTCACCTTTCCTCACCCTGGGAGGAACTCAATTCCAAAGCCCCACCAATTCCTGCAGCAGAAAACAAAATGATCTCCCCACTATCCCGTGCATGTGTAATGAGGTCACCATCTCCACTTAAAGGCACAGACACTTATTCTAGCATTACCTGGATGAATGCCTAAGTACACTTTTAATGATACTGAATAAGATTTGACAGTCACTTGGTTACAATTATAACACACCAAATCATCACTGGTGCTGCCAATTGGTTTTAGAAGTCACATAATTAGTTAAATGGAGATCTGCATGCAGTAAATGTGTTTCAACTGACTGTAGTAAAAATTCCCCTGTATCTGGAAGGTCCAACTGCTGGTGAGTCAGTATCCTGGCAAAAACTACACCATGAAGCCAAAAGAACACGCCAAGCAATTCCACAAAAAGGTTATTGAAAAGCATCAGGAGGTATACAAAAAAAATTTGCAAGTCACAGAATATCTCTTGGAGTACAGTTAAGTCAATCACTCAAAAACAGAGTCCTCACAAACTGAGTGACTGTGCAAGAAGGGATGAGAGGGAGGCCACCAACAGACCTATGACAACTCTGGAGGAATTGCAAGCTTCAGTGGCTGAGATGGGTGATGCACCATCAATAACTCTCTGAGACGTAAAGGCGAGATATCGGCTTTTATTGACTGGAAGAAGGAACAAGCAGTGAGTGACCACCATACTACATCCTGGAGACTGAGAGGCCGGGCTCAGGCCTTGATCGCCTTTATACAGGGGTCTGTGGGAGGAGCCACAGGAGCAGTCAGCAGGGGGCGTGTCCAGACAGGTATATGTAGTTCACCACAATGGGACAGGCTGCACAGACAGCAACTGTTGCCTGGGTGCTTTGTGAGTCCACAGCTTTATGGGAGAGTGGCAAAGAGAAAGCCACTGTTGGAAACTACTCACATGAAGTCTTGGCCAGAGTTTATCAGAAGGCATGTGGGAGACTCTGAAGTCAGCTGGAAGAAGGTCCTAGGATGTGATGAACTCAAAATTGAGCTTTTTTTGCCGGCAGGCTAGACACTGTTTGTCATAAGCCAAATATTACAATCGTCTAAACCGCACCATCCCCAATGTGAAGCATGGTGGTGGCTGCATCATGCTGTGGAGATAGAAACATAGAAAACCTACGGCACAATACAGGCCCTTTGACCCACAAAGCTGTGTCGAACATGTACTTACTTTAGAAATTACCTAGGGTTACCCATGTCCCTCTATTTCTCGAAGCTTCATGTACCTGTCCAGAAATCTCTTAAAAGACCCTATTGTAACTGTCTCCCCCACCATCGCTGGCAGCCCATTCCACACACTCACCACTCTCTGCGTTAAAAAAAAACAACTTACCCCTGACATCCCCTCTGTACCTACTTCCAAGCACCTTCAAACTGTGCTCTCTTGTGGCAGCCATTTCAGCCCTGGGAAAAAGCCTCTGACTATCCATATGATCAATGCCTCTCATCATCTTATACACCTCTATCAGGTCACCTCTCATCCTCCTTCGCTCCAAGGACAGAAGGCCAAGTTCACTCAACCTATTTTCATAAGGCATGTTCCCCAATCCAGGCACATCCTTGTAAATCTCCTCTGCAGCCTTTCTATAGTTTCCACATTCTTCCTGTAGTGTGGTGACCAGAACTGAGTACAGTACTCCAAGTGGGGCTGACCAGGGTCCTATATAGCTATAACGTTATCCATTGGCTCGTAAACTCAATCCCATGGTTGACAAAGGCCAATGGACCATATGCCTTCTTAACCACACAGTCAACCTGCGTGCAGGGTGCTTAATTGCAGCAGGCCCTGGAAGGCTTGCGAAGGTACAGGGTAAAATGAATGCAGCAAAATACAGGGTACTCCTAGGGGAAAACCTGATGCAGTCTGCAAGAGAACTGAGACTTGGGAGAAGATTTCTTCTCCAGCAAGAGAATGACCCCAAGCGTAAAGCCAAAGCTACACAGCAATGGCTTAAAAACAACAATGTTAATGTCCTAGAGTGACCAAGTCAGAGCCCAGATCTCAATCTAAATGAGAATTTTTGGCTGAACTTGAAAAGGGCTGTTCATTCACAACCCTCATGCAATTTGACAGAGCTTGAGCAGTTTTGTTAAGAAGAATGAGGAAAAATGCAGCATCTAGCTGTACAAAGCTGATAGAAACTTATCCACACTAAAGGCTGTAATTTCTGCCAAAGGTGCATCTACTAAATACTGACTTGTAGCAGGTGAGTAATTATGCAATTGATTATGTTGTGTTTAATAATGGAAATAGATTGTAGAAATTTGTTTTCACTTTATCATGAAAGAATCTTTTCTGTTGATCAGTGTCAAAAAAGCCAAATTAAATCCACTGGGATTCAATGTTGTAAAACAATAAAACATGAAAACTTCCAAGGGCTGAATACTTTTTATAGGCACTTATCATGCAGTTATTTGAGTTACTGTTACCTTCCTGTCAGCTTGAACCAGTCTAGCCATTCTCCTTTGACCTCTCTCAGTAAAAAGATGCTTTTCACCCACAGAACTGTCACTCATTGGACATTGTTTTTGTTTTTATCAGCATTCTCTGTAAATTCTGGAGACTGTTGCTTGTGAAAATCCTAGGAGATCTGCAGTTTCTGAGATACTCAAACCACCCCATCTGGCACCAATGATCATTCAACGGTCAAAGTCACTTAGATCACATTTCTTCCCCATTCTGATGTTTGGTCTGAACAACAACTGAACCTCTTCACTGTGTCTGCATGCTTTTATCAAGGACATATATACAGAAAGTTGCCAGAAAAGAGTCAGTAACACTATGGGTGATCCCACCTGCCCTACTCATGGCCCGTTAGTCACACTCCCACCAAGGAGGCGGCTACATAGTAGCATTTATGCCTGGACCACCGGGCTCAAAAAATAGTTACTTCCCCCAAGCAGTAAGACTGATCAACACCTCCACCCACTAACTCTATCACTACGTTATATTTCCCATCAGTCATCTTATGTACAGCCTAGATCACATTACAGACATACAATGAATCTATGTATAAAAGTTATCTTATCTATTTATATTTATTGTGTTTATTTTTTATTATTATTATTATTATTGTGCTCTTCATCTTTTGTGTTTTTTTACTACATCCAGAGTAACAGTTACTTTGTTCTGCTTACACTTTTCTACAGGAAGTGACATTAAATAATCTGGATGATTGAATATTGAGTTGCTGTTACTTGATTGGTTGATTAGATTTTTGCAGTAACAAGCTGGTGTATAGGTGCACCTAATAAAATGGCCACTGAATGTATGCCTATGTGTGGACAAGGTCTCGCCACACACAGGTGTGAACTGCTTCTTTTGCTGAGAAAGTGCAAATGGAATTGACCGCTGTGCAATCCTCAGTGACTATCAGACAGGACAGCACGGGATGGATGCCTGTGCTGACCACGACATCAATTTAAATAATCTATCTGCCTGCATGTGATTGATGTTCCTGCAAATTCTGCCTGTACATGTGTCAAAGTTCAAAGTTCACAATAAACTTATTATCAAGGTACATATATATCACCATTTACAGCTCTGAGATTCATTTTCTTGTGGGCATATTCAAAAAATCCACAATGACTAATAACCATAACAGAATCAATGAAAGACTGCACCAACTTGTTTGGTTCAACCGGGTGTGTAAAAAACAACAGTCCGTGCAACTACAAAGATAAATGAATAATAAATAAACAATAAGTAGTGAGAACATGAGGTGAAGGTCAGTCCATAGATTGTGGAAACATTTTAGTGAAGATGTGAGTGAAGTTGAGTGAAGTTATCCCCTCTGGTCCAAGAGCCTGATGGTTGAGGGATAACAACTGTTCCTGAGACTGCTGCATCCGGTGCTCCCGGCATGACCTTCTATATATTGGTGAGACCCGATGCAGACCAGGAGACCGGTTCACTGAACACCTACGCTCTGTCCGCCAGAGAAAGCAGGATCTCCCAGTGGCCACACATTTTAATTCCATGTCCCATTCCCATTCTGATATGTCTATCCATGGCCTCCTCTACTGTCAAGATGAAGCCACACTCAGGTTGGAGGAACAACATCTTGTATACCGTCTGGGTAGCCTCCAACCTGATGGCATGAACATTGATTTCTCTAACTTCTGTTAATGACCCCTCCCCTTCTTACCACCCCTTATTTATCTATCTAACTAATCTATCTATCTGTTTGTTTATTTATTTATCTCCCCTGCCTTTTTTCTTTTCTCTCTCTTTTTCTCTTTCTGTCCCTCTCACAATCACTCCTTGCCTGCTCTCCATCTCCTTCTGGTGCTTCCCTCCCCCTTTCTTTCTCCCGAGGCCTCCCGTCCCATGATCCTCTCCCATCTCCAGCTGTGTATCCCTTTGCCAGTCAACTTCCCAGCTCTTAGCTTCATCCCTCCCCCTCCTGTCTTCTCCTATCATTTCAGATCTCCCCTTCCCCCTCCCACTTTCAAATCTCTTAATATCTCTTCTTTCAGTTAGTCCTGATGGAGGGTCGTGGCCCAAAAAGTTGACTGTACTTCTTCCTATAGATGCTGCCTGGCCTGCAGCGTTCCACCAGCACTATATTTTGTGTGTGTTGCTTGAATTTCCAGCATCTGCAGATTTCCTCGTGTTTGTAAGTTGTTGTTGTGGCCCCACTCAGTCAGGTTTTTAATCTCCCTCATATAAGCTGATTCGTTACCACTTTTGATTTGGCTGATGGGACTCAGCAAACTAGTACTTAGCAACACTGTCATGAGGGTAAAGCGAGTAGAGCAGGGGCATGAGCACACAGCCCTATGGTGCATCTGTGCTGATAGAGACCGTGGAGGGGCTGCTGCGAATTCAAACTGATTGGGGTCTGCAAGTGGGGAAATCATGGATTCAGTTGCACAAGGGGGTATTGAGGCTTAGGCCTTGGAGGTTATTGATTAGTTTTGAGGGGATGTCTCTTAAATGTTGCTATTATAAGCAACAAAACATAAGCGATAGATGAAGCTATGTGATCTCACAACCAATTGATCACCCTACGGTATTTACCCTACATGCAGTAGGGAGTGATTTACCTGGAACTGTGAATACAGGTGTCAAAATTTAAATGGAACGATTGAGTGTTAAAGCAAAATTTTGAGTGTATTTTGATTGGCCTGATTGATTCTGATATATGTTTGGATCAGTATATACACACGTCCATTGCAACTATTTACAACAGTCCACAAATCAGGTCTGCATTGGGGAGGGGGGGGGGGGCGGAGATGGCTGCAAGAAAGGTTTTGGTGAACAGCCATTAAAAACTGATCAAGGTAGAGCATATCGAGTCTCACAACACAATTGACTGCACTTTGGAAGAATTTGGATCCACTTTCACAATACAAAATATTCTAAAGAGATTGCGACAACAACACACACAAAATGCTGGTGGAACACAGCAGGCCAGGCAGCGTCTATAGGGAGAAGCGCTGTCGACGTTTCGGGCCGAGATCCTTTGTCAGAACACTGACGAAGAGATTGTAGTAGCTTATGGTTGGCAGCTCTGGTAATTTTGATTTGAACTATTAGAGAAGCACCAAGCAAGCTGTTGGAGGAACTCAGCAAGTTGAGCAGAATCTATGTGGCAGTGGTGGGACAATGGATTTGTTGATTGATGTAGGGTTTTGATCTAAAACTTTGACAATTCCTTCCCTCCTCCAAACAGATGCTGTTCTACCCCACTGAGTTCCTCCAGCAGAACATTTATTGCTCCAGATTCTATCATCTGCAGTCTCTTGGGGAAAAAAAGTTTGAATCAAGCAGTGTTTCCTTTATCCTTATCATCTGATCTTCAAAGGAGAAGCAGAAAGATTCAGAATCTGGTGTATTTATTTCTTTACATGGCTTGGTGTCAAACAGTGCTTGATCCCACTTCCCCAGATCTCTTGGTTGTTGAAGGACACTGAAGAAGCTTTAGAAATAAAAGTTTTGCTTGAAACCAGTGTGACTCCTGGATGTTCATGCTGAGCTAGGCACATTCAAAGGCAGTGAACTGAAGTGAACTATAAGATATCCTCTATGGCAGAAGTGTGGTGTGAAACCTCAACATCGGAGAGCTATATCAAGCAACAGCCATATCAATAGTCTCATCATCAAGGCAGTGAGAGCCGAATTACCACAGGGAGCTAAATCAGGTTGATCACCACAGCAGCATAAACAGAAACAAAGCTCTTTCTTTTATCTGGCATCTTAAAATTTTTAAATGTCTTCAGACAACAGCAGTCACCAAGTCTAATAAATTATTAGGATTAATGATGTTCAACTGTGTTTTACAAGAGTACCCTCAAGGAGGGAGATGTTAAGAACTTAAAGTTTTAGGGAGGTCCTTCTGGAACTTCGGACTCAGAAAGTGACAACATAACAATGCTTTATGAAGGCAGATAGAATATCCAAGTGTTGGAGGAACTTAGCGGGTTAGAGGAATGGAAACACAAATTGAATGTTAAGGGTCAGGGAAACAGCAGATTACTATAAGCTGCATGCTCTGTTTCCGGTTATGAAGCACCAGTGACAAATCTACAAGTGGGTTTCCTATTCACCCCAACAGAGAAAGTCAAACCAAGCATCTGCATTCACCACCAAACTCCAGAAAAGCCAGACTGAAGAACAACTCAAAACGCAGGAGTGTAACAATCTTTCCATAAATGGCATTCTCCAAGCTCTAAGAGGAAGCACAGGGATTTTAACAACTGGCAAAGTGATAAGGATAAACCTCTTCAACCATTGCCTGTCCCTATCCCCAGTCGTGTCATGTATGCTGAAGACGGCACCAAACATGTCACCCCGCAGGCAATGGGCGGATGCACTGGGTTTGCAACTCAGCAGCTTGGCATGTTTTCAGGAGAATCCAGGCAGCTGTCAGACAGCTTGACAAATAAATATACATGCTGAGATTTTATCTCAATCCAGTTGCCACCTTGCAGTATAGCAGCACCAGCCTTATCAAGCTCTGCTCACTGACCACTAATCAATCAACTGCAGCAACTGTGTCAGCTTCTGAATGACTGGTCTCCTAGCTAGAGACTTCTGCATGTGCCCAGGGAACCAATGGAAATGATGTCACTGTTTTGAAGTAGCACGTTTAGTATAAGCCACTATTTGCTGCAGTAACTGTGTTGGGGAACATTTAAAGGAAGGTCATTCATCGGTAATACATTGGCTATATGCAGGAAAACGGCTGAGATCCTCACACAGAGGGAATGAAACTCTGCAGCAACTCAGTAAGTTCCCAGAAATTCAGAAAGTGCATATGAGGTGCATTTTGATCTCTCAGCAGAGCATTCAGCAATCAAAATCACTCAGCGTTCATACTTAAGTGTTACAATAAAAATGTGGAGTCAATCTGAAAAGTTTAAGCACTTATTGCTCGGGAGTGCAGGTTGTAAGGAAGCCCTGTGGTGGTTGAGGAGTCAAGACCAGAGTTCAGTCATTCCTACTGGCACCATCCAGTGGTTGCAGGGATGAACAGCATGACCGTATAACCTTCAGCAAACAAAAGGTTCAGATTATCTGTATGTAATGCCTGATGAAGAGCAGGCAAGATCTGTGTACTAGAAGTAAGGCTGGAGATATGAAATGGGTGAAATTCTGTTCACATAATACTATGTGATACTGGATCTCCTATTAGGGAACGAGTCAAGACAGGAGAGAAAAGTTTGTGTAGGGGAACACATTGCATCTAGTGATCATAATGCCATAATTTTCAAGGTCATTATGGAAAATGGTTCAGATTCTAAATTGGAGAAAGGCCAATTTTGATGGTATCAGAAAGGATCTTGCTTGTGTGGACAGGTTGTTTTGTAGCAAAGGTGTACTTGTTAAGTGTGAGGTCTTCAAATGTGAAATTTTAAGAGTACAGAGTTTGTAAGTTCTTGTCAGAATAAAAGGCAAGGATAACAGGGTTAGAGAACAGTGGTTTTTGAGAGGTATTGAGGTCCTGGTTAAGAAAAAGTAGGAGATGCATAGCAGGCAGGAACAAATGAGGTATTTGTGGAGTATAAGACATGCAAGAGAACAATTAGGAAGGAAATTACGAGGGCTATAAGAAGACATGAGGTTGCTCTAGTAGACAAGGAGAAGGAGAATACTAAGGGTTTCTACAGATATATTATGAGCAAAAAGGTAGTAAGAGACAAAATTGATCATCTGGAATATCAAAGTGGTAATCTATGCATGAAGCCGAAAGAGATGGGGGAGATCTTAAATGGATTTTTTTTGCATCTCTATTTACTTGGGAGACAGACACAGAGTTGAGAGATGTGAGGCAAAGAGGCAGAGAGCTAATGGACCCTATACAGATTACTGAGGAGGAGGTGTTAACTATCTTGAGGCAAACTGGAAGCCTGTGACTGGTGCTATGCCACAGAGATCGGTGCCGTCCATTGTTGTTTAACATCTAGTTCAACGATCTGAATGTTATTGTGGCAAACTGGATCACATCATGCGGACAGCGCCATGGTTAGGGTGTAGTGGACAGCGAGGAAGACTATCAAAGCTTGTAGCAGGTTTTGAACAAGCTGGTGAAGTGGGCTGAAAAATGGCAGATGGAATTTAATGCAGATAAGTGTGAGGTTTTGCACTTTGGGAGGACCGGCCAGGTTAGGTCTGACACAATGATCGGTAGGATACTGAGGAGTGTTGTAGAACAGATCCATAATTCCTTGAAGTGGAATCATAGGTAAATAGCATAGTAAAGAAAGCTTTTGGCATGTCAATCTTTATAAATCAAGGTATTGAGTACAGGATTTGGGATGTTATGTTGAAATTGTGTAAGACTTTGGTGAGGCCTAATTTGGAGTATTGTGTCCAGTTTTGGTCACCTACCTACAGGAAAGATATAAATAAGATTGAGAGAGTGCAGAGAAAATTTACTAGGAAGTTGCCCAGACTTGAGTTACAGGGAATGATCGAATAGGTTTGGACTTCATTCCCTAGAATGTAGAAGACTGAGGGGAGATTTGATTGAGGAATACAAAATTAAGCGGGGTGTAGGTAGTGTAAATGCTAGTAGGCTTTGTGCACCGAGGTTGGGTGAGACTAGAACATGGGTAAAGGGTGTAAGCTGAAACGGTTAAGGGGAACATGAGGTGTGAACTTCTTCATTCAGAGGGTAGTGGGAGCATGGAACGAGCAGTCAAATAATTGATGCAGGGTCAATTTCAACATTTAAGTGAAATATGGGTAAGTACATGGAAGGCAGGTAAATGGGACTAGGTAGATTAATAGCTTGGCATGGATTAGACCATAAGACCATGAGACACAGGAGCAGAATTAGGCCATTTGGCCCATCAAGTCTGCTCCACCATTCAGTCATGGCTGATGCTTTTTTTCTATCTCCTCCTCAACCCCAGTTCCCGTCTTTCTCCCCATAACCATTGATGCCATGTCCCATCAAGAGCCTGTCAATATCTGTCTTAAATACGCCCAACGACCTGGCCTCCACAGCTGCATGTGGCAACAAATTTCACAAATTCACCACCCTTTGGCTAAAGAAATTTCTCTGTTTTGAAAGGGCAACCCTCTATCCTGAGGCTATGCTGTCTTGCCCTAGACTCTCCCACCATAGGAAACATCCTTTCCACATCTACTCTGTCTAGGCCTTTCAACATTCGAAGGGTTTCAATGAGATCCCACCACCCCCCATCCTTCTGAATTCCAGTGAGTACAGACCCAGAGCTATCAAACCTTTCTCATATGATAACCCTTTAATTCCTGGAATCATCCTTGTGAACCTCCTCTGGACCCTCTCCAATCCCAGCACATCTTTTCTAAGATGAGGAGCCCAAAATTGTTCATCAATGCCTTATAAAGCCGCAGCATCACATCCCTGCTCTTGTATTCTAGTCCTCTTGAAATGAATGCTAACATGGCATTTGCCTTCCTCACCACCAACTCAACCTGCAAGTTAACCTTTAGGGTGTTCTGTACAAGGACTCCCAAGTCCCTCTGCATCTCAGATTTCTGGATTTTCTCCCCGTTTAGAAAACAGTCCACACTTTTAATTCTACTACCAAAGTGCATGACCATGCAGTTTCCAACATTGTATTTCATTTGCAGCTTTGTTGCCCATTCTCCCAATCTGTCTAAGTCCTTCTGCATCCTCCCTGTTTCCTCAACACCACCTGCCCCACCACCAATCTTCATATCATCTGCAAACTTGGCAACAAAGCCATCTATTCCATCATCTAAATCATTTATATACAGCATAGAAAGAAATAGTCCCAACACCGACTCCTGCGGAACACCACTAGTCACTGGCAGCCAATCAGAAAATGATCCTTTATTCTCACTTGCTGCCTCCTACCAATCACCAATGCTCTAACCATATTACTGTAATACCGCAGGCTCTTATCTTGGTAAGCAGCCTCATGTGTGGCACCTTGTCAAAGGCTTCCTGAAAGTCCAAATATGCAACATCCACTGCATCCCATTTGTCTATCCTACTTGTAACCTCCTCAAAGAAATCTAACAGGTTCTTCAGGCAGCATTTTCCGTGAAGGATACCATGCTGACTTTGTCCTGTGTCACCAAGTACTCCATCACCTCATCCTTAAAAATTGACTGTAACATCTTCCCAACCATTGAGGTCATGCTAACTGGTCTGTAATTTCCTTTCTGCTGCCTTCCTCCTTTCTTAAAGAGTGGAGTGACATTTACAGTTTTCCAGTCCTCTGGCTCCATGCCAGAGTTCAATGAGTTTTTGAAAGATCATTTCTAATGCCAGCACAATCTCTAACACTACCTCTTTCAGAACGCTAGGTTGCAGTTCCTCTGGTCCAGGTGACTTATGTACCTTTAGGTCTTTCAGCTTTTTGAACACCCTCTCTCTTGTAACAGCAACTGCACCCACTCCTCTTCCTTCACACACTACAACATCAGGCATACTGCTAGGGTCTTCCACAGTGAAGACTGTTGAAAAATATTCACTTAGTTCACCAGTGATTTCCTTGTCCCCTGTTATTATTTTTCCTGCCTCATTTTCTGGCGGTTCTATATCCACTCTCATTTCTCTTTTATTTTTAGCATATTTGAAAAAAACTTTTACTATTCACTTTGATAATATTTGCTAACTTGCTTTCATATTTCATCTTTTCCCTTCTAATGATGTTTGTAGTTACTCTTTGTAGGTTTTCAAAAACTTCCCTGTAATTTTTGCTTTGTTGTATGCCCTTTCTTTTGCTTTTACAATAGCTTTGACTTCCCTTGTCAACCATGGTTGTACTATTTTACCAGTTGAGTATTTCAGAATCAGAATCAGAATCAGACTTTAATCACCAAGTACCTGTGCACATACAAGGAATTTACTTCTGGCAGATGTTGTCTCTCTGCTCATAACAATAATAATGATAAATATAAATGAAAATATAGATTATACATACAAGTAGTGCAATCCAAGTAACAGTTAGCCGACAGTTAACCGGCAGTTAACTGTTCAGCAAAGTGACCGCAGTAGGGAAAAAACTTCTCCAGTGCCTATTAGTCATTCATTTTATGTCCTGCACCTTCTTTATTTTCCCAGAAACGCTTGCCATTGCTGCTCTGCTGACATCCCTGCCAGCAGCTCCTTCCAATTTACTTAGGCCAACTCCTCTCTCATACCGTTGTAATTTCCGTTACTCCACTGAAATACTGCTGCATCAGACTTTACTTTCTCCCGAACAGATTTCAAGCTGAACTCAATCATATTATGATCACTGGTTCCTAAGGGTTCTTTTACGTTAAGCTCTCTAATTGCCTCCAGTTCCTTACATAACACCTAATTCGGTATAGCTGATCCCCTATTAAGCTCAACGACAAACTGCACTAAAAAGCTATCTTTTAGGCATTCAACAAACTCACTCTCTTGAGATCCATTATTAACCTAATTTTCCCAATTGACCTGCATGTTAAAATCTCCCATGACTACCATAACATTGCCCTTTTGACTCGCCTTTTCTATTTCCTGTTGTAACTCATGGTCCACTTCCCAGCCACTATTGGGAGACCTGTATATAACTGCCATCACCGTTCTTTTACCCTTGCAGTTTCTTAACTCAACCCACAAGGATTCAACACCTTCCGATCCTATGTCACACCTTTCTACTGATTGGATGTCATTCTTTACCAGTAGAGACACACCACTCTGTCTGCTGACCTTCCTATCCCTCCAATATAATGTGTAACTTTGGACATTCAGCTCCCAACTACAACCACCCTTCAGCCATGATTCAGTGATGGCCACAGTATCACACCTGACAATCTGTAATAGTGCAACAAGGTCATTCACCTTATTTCTTATACTATGTGCATTTAGATACAAAACCTTGAGAACCATATTTGCTGTCCTTTCTGATTCTGCATCCCTGATGAATTGATACTCAGTCTGTTGGTTGCAACTAAGTCCCATCTCCTGCCTGCCCTTCCTGACAGTCTGACTGCACACTATCTTTACTTTTTTACCATCCGTCCTTTCCTGAGTCCCTTCAATCTGGTTTCCCCCCCACTGTCAAGTTAGTTTAAACCCTCCCCAACAGCTCTAACAGACCTGTCTGTGAGAATATTGGTCCCCCTCAGGTTCAGGTGCAACCTGTCACTTTTGAACAGGTCATACCTCCCTCAGAAGATAGCCCAATTATCCAAGAACCTGAAGCCCTGCCCCTGCACCAGCTTCTCAGCCATGCATTTATCTACCAAATCATCCTGTTTCTAGCCTTGCTGGTGTGCGGCACAGGCAACAATACAGAAATTACTACCTAGTTGGTCCTGCTTCTCAGTTTTTGATCTAGCTCTCTAAATTCTCTTTTCAGGACCTCATTGCTTTTCCTTCCTATGTCATCGGTACCAATGTGTACCAAGACATCTGGCTGCTCTCCCTCCCTTTCCAAAATTCTGTGAGCACGATCTGAGACATCCCTGACCCTGGCACCTCGGAAGCAGCATGCCACCTGGGAGTCCTGTTCACATCTACAGAATCTCCTGTCTGTTCCCCTCACTATCGAGTCCCCTATCACTACCGCCTTCTTCTTCTCTCTCCTTCCCTTCTGCACCACGAACCCATGGCCCGTGCCTGTAACCCTGTCGCCGTGGCATTCTCCCGGGAGGTCATCCCCCACAGAAGTATCCAAAGCGGTATGCTTGCTTTTGAGGGGAATGGCCATGGGGGGGGGGGGTAGTTCAGCTCTAATCGCCTATTCCCATTAGGTGGGATGAAGGGCTTTTTCTGTGCTGTGGTGTTCTATGACTGTATAATGTCACTCCTTAGATCACAGTCTTCCTGCAACAGCAATTAAATTAATCCTCATTGTTACCCAAATTAGTTTATTATTGTCACATACAGCAAGATACAGCGAAGGGCTTGTCTTACATATTGCTTATACAGATCAAATCATTACACTGTGCATTGAGCTGGAATAAAGTAAAGCAATAACAACACAGAATGAAGTGTAAAAACTGTGCAGTGCAGGTAAATGATAAAGATCATAATGAGGTAGACTGTGAGGACAAGAGTCCAGCTTATTGTAAATGAAGTCCTTTCAAGAGTCTGATAACAGTGCAATAGAAGCTGTCCTTGAGCCTGGTGGTATGTATTTGCAGATTTTTGTATCCTCTCGGAGAGGGGAGCAAGAAGAATATCCATGGTGGGTGGGGCCTTCAACTGCTTCAATGAGGGAGTGAGAAAAATAGGTAAAATCCATGAAGAGGAGATTGGTTTCCATGATGTGCTGAGCTGTGTCAGACAGAAGATCATCGGCCTGAAACGTTAAACCCACTTCTCTTCCCCGAGATGCCGCCTGACCTGCAGAATGAGTCCAGCTGTTGCAGGTTTTTTTTCATGTGTGTTGAGTCTTTTGGTCATGGTATAGTATCAGGATGGATTGGTGTCATGGTAAAAAAGAACAAAAATTTATCCTTCAAGACAATGAGTTAATCCATTTGTAATAAGAACATTAATTTTGCTTGAGAACTAATTGAATGCAGAGTGCACAGTTTGTAGAACCTGCCCCCCTGTATCTCACCCCTCTCTAACACTATCCTTGCAAAATTTAGTGTCTTTCTCCTTGGATATGCCCTGAAAAACTGTAGAAAATTGCAAGACTTTAGTAACTGGCAGTAGTATTGGGAAATCAATATTAGATTATTATCCTTGGCTGACAACAAATGGTCTGTTAAATGTGTTTATATATCTGCTATAGATTCACTTAAGTGCTCCATGTACAAACACAGGGTAAAGAATGCAAATTATAACCAGGGACATATTCCTCGAGTGGGCAGGTGACTCCATAGCATAATAATATTAAAAATATTATTACAATAAAATTTTGCACTCTTGTAAAATGCCTCTCAGTTAATGAAAGTACCCTGAGGCACTGCTGCTCCTGGAAATACAGCTTCTTCTTGGAACTTGAGATGATTTGCTCCCACTACAGTTTGCAGTGGCTAATGAGGTCAATGTAGTGATGCAGATTCCTCCACAGAAGGAGGAGGATGTGCCTATTGAGAACAGTGTGATCGGCACAGTACGGCGGACTGGGAGTAACTGCAGCCTCGGTAGTGGGGATGGTGGTCCTGTTCAGGATGCTGATGTTGGCCTGCTTATCCTTTCAGTGCATTTGTGCATCGTGTCACACTTACAAGGAGCGTTGCCACAAGAAGGCAGCATCCACCATCAAGGACTCCACCATCCAGACCACGCATTCTTATTGCTACTACTATCTGACAGAAGTTACAGGAGCCTTTGGTCCCATACCACCAAGTTCAGGAACCATTGTGGTTATGTTTTGTAACTCCGGAAATGAATTGAAGAAAAATACACGAGCTGGGATGATGGTCTACTTGGTTTTTCTTTAGTGGGGCACTCACGTATGACACGGTGGTGTGATGATGAGTGCCATTCATGTATTTCTTACATATAACCCGTAATGAATTATGTAGACAAACAGAGAATACTTAAGCTGACAATATATTACAATATTACTGAAATATTAAATACACTACAATTCTTACCTTATAACCATCAAGATCCTGAACAAGCGTGGATAACTTCACTCAGCAAACACAAGGAAATCTGCAGATGCTGGAAATTCAAACAACACACACAAAATGCTGGTGGAACGCAGCAGGCCAGGCAGCGTCTATAAGGAGAAGCACTGTCGACGTCTCAGACCAAGACTCTTCGTCAGGACTTCACTCACTTCACTCTGAGCTGATTCCACAACCTCCAGACTCACTTTCAATCACTCTACAACTCATCTTCTCAGTATTATTTGTTTACTTTTCTATTTGCACAATTTGCCTTCTTTTGCACATTAGTTGTTTCTCCATCTTCTATATATATTTTTTTCATAAATTATATTGTATTTGTTTATTTTCCTGTAAGTCCCTGCAGGAAAATGAACCTCAAGATGGTAACTGGTTTGACCCATCTTTTCTCATAAATAAGCCTTTAATTGAAAATAACAGAAAAGAGTGTTGTTTGATATTTTATATTAATTTTTAATTGATCAAACGACATCAATATACCTCCTTCAAAACAATCACCTATATATTTAATCCCCTTTTGGAACCAATTATGTAAAAGTTTATTATCCATTGTAAAAGGAATAAGCCTATTTTGAATTAAAGTTCTTTTTGCTAATAAAGATTTCTTTATCTCATCGTCCACATTTACCCTATTCCATAAATCAATCAAGTGTCTTAATATAGGAGATCCTTTTTTTTTCCCGTATCCATTTGGATTCCCATTTATATATAAAATCTTCTGGTATGTTTTCTCCTATCTTATCTAATTCTATTCTAATCCATGCCGGGTTTTTTCCATCAAAAAAAGACGCAATAAATCTAAGTTGATTTGCTTTATAATCATTCTTAAAATTTGGAAGTTGTAACCCTCCTAAATCAAATTTACATGTCAATTTTTCCAATGATATTCTTGACATCTTTCCTTTCCAAAGAAATTTCCTTACATATTTATTCAGTTCTTGAAAAAACTTATGAGGGAATTGTATTGGTAAAGTTTGGAATAAATATTGCAATCTAGGAAATATATTCATTTTTACAGCATTAACTCTACCTATTAATGTTATTGGTAACATCATCCATTTATCAAGATCCTCTTTTATTTTTTTTAATAACTGCAAATAATTTTGTTTATATAAAATCAAGATTATGTTCTGATAGTATGATAAATACAATAAATGTTCAACTTAGATTAATACAATATAATGTTTACATCAATTATATATAAAACCACAGAAAATAAATAGATTAAATTCAAATATGTCTGACCAATGTTTTCAATGTAATCAAGAAATTGGTACTTTTTTACATTCTACTTGGTCTTGTTTTAAAATTCAACCATTTTGGATAAATCTAAGACTTTTATTGGAACAAATTACTGGAGTACAACTCCCACATAGTCCAATATAATTTTTATTAGGAGATATTGAAGGGACAATACTGAAATTTAAATTGAATAAGTATCAGAAAAAATTTATAAAAATTGCATTGGCAGTAGCTAAAAAAGTTATCGCAGTTACTTGGAAATCTGATTTATATTTAACTATGGATCGTTGGAATAATGAAATACATAGTTGTATTCCACTTGAAAAAATTACATATAATCTAAGAAATTAATATGATATATTTTTGAAAATTTGGCTCCCATACCTACAAAAGATGGGATTAAATATATAGGTCCTTTGAAGATAAAATTATAAAGTAATTGGGGAAAGTAAAAATAAATATTAAAATTATTTTGAACTCCATGGAGCATGTGGGGATCCTCCGATATCCAGGCAATCTTTTTCTTCTTTCTTTCTTTATTTTTTTTCTTTCTTTAGATAAGGGTTAAGGGGGGAGGGTTAAGGGGAGGGGGGAGGATTAATATTATTTTTCTTTTTCATTACATTTATTCTTTGTAATTTTCTAAAAAATTAATAAATAAATAATTTTTTTTAAAGAAGATGGTACATGGTATATGCATACTCAGATATTAAATTTATTTTTGACTTGTGATGCTTATGTCGAGACATTGCTGCTGTTTTTCTCCACCTCTGTAGGTAGTCCAGGCTTCAGAAACACCTAGGAGGCAGGAATTACTGCTGCCCTATAGACCATAGAATTTGAGTTAGGTGTGAAGTTTTGAACTTCAAGCATTCGACCAAAGGCTCATTGAAGGCAATGGTGAATTTCATCATCGATTATTGCCTTTGCCAAGAGGTTTTAGGGGTATGGAGAGCTTTTCCCCCCAGGGTTTTATTGCGAATCTTTGTTGCTGATGGTTAGTGTAGTGGAAGTAGGTTGGTAGAGAAATTCTGCTTTGTGGTTACTGAGCATAAGGCTCATCTTCTCATGTCTGAGGACTGAATCAGCAGTGTTTTGGAGATCAGCCCCCAAATCATGTCCAAATGCAATCACTTCTGTGTATTGCAGCTTGGACACTGAGATTCTGAAGTGCAGGTTGTACAGTTTCCCACTAGTTCTGAAGCTTAGCTCCACTCCCACGAGAAGCCGGGGAAAGTGAGATGCCATGTCACAGTGAGAAAGATTGGGAAAAAACGATAGGGCAATAATGCAGCCTTGTTTGATGTAATTTTTCACCAAAGTTGGCTCTTCTGTAGACCGGTGGTTAGTACCACGGCATGCTCGTTATTGTGGAGCAAACACAACATGGAGGTAAATTTCCGGTGGACAGGCAAACCAGATGAGGGTGTTCTGCAGTTCCTCCCAATGAACAATGTCACAGAAGCCAATCAGTGGAAAACAAGGGTCCACAAACAGCTGCTGTGATAAACAGACTATCAGTTTAAGTGTCACTGGAAGATAAATATTTGTCAGACTGCAGGAAACCCGTCAGTTAAAGTAACCCGTCTGGAAGCCTTTCATTCCAAACTGGGAGGGTAGGTGGGGCCTTAGTTTGCAACATGGTACATCTGATAAGGACAAAAGGCCTCAGCGATGCATTCTAGGCCTGGTTCTTACGTCTGTGAGGCTGGGTATCTCCCAAGTCAAAGGAGGGTGGCTCTAAAAATGTTCAGGTCTTTATCACAGCAATTAACACAGGACCACACCGCCAATCACCTCCACAATAAATTCAGTAGGCCAGCCTTTAAGTTTGGTGGCCATTTCACTGGGCCTGTCCTGCAGGCTTCCTCTGTGAGGTATGCAAGCAAAGCCTGGAATTCCTGAGATGGCCATGTTCCACTGTCAATCTACGAGGCGAGTCTGCACAGCTTCAGTGGATGTTGAAGTCATGCACAGTGTCAACTTGAAACGCAATACTCAGGTCACCTGTAGTTGGTCTTGTGAGTGGAATTCCTCCCACTTCAGTGGAGCCGAACAACTCTCGCCTCCAAATGGCTGAAAGAAACTTGTTAACTGGCTAATGAATCAATAACTAAACTTTTTAAAAATTAAAATACTTTAAAGCAAATGAAAAATATTTTTAATAAAAGCTAAGATATGCATAAACCCTTACAGGCATGGAAAGATTAGAAATGACTAAAGGCTCATTTAATTAGAATACACAAATTACTTAATACCGACTGGATGGATATATCTGAAGCTGAGGGATGAACTGATAGAAGTGCGGTATATTAAATTACAAGAGGAGAGAATCTTCCTTCCAGGGTAGAAATGTCAAAAATTGTGGGGGTGGGGTGGCCAGTAATGTGAGAGAGGGAAAGTTTAAATAAGACACACAAGACAAACTCTTTACACAGGGAGTGATGGGTGCTTGGAACATAATACTGAGGAGATGGGGATACTTGGATGGTGGACTGCTGGTGGAGGTAGGGGAATGGAGAAATGAGATACAATAGTGATGTTTAACAAGCATATAGACAGGCACATGAATAGACAGGGAATGAAGGGATATAGGCCAAGTGCAGGTAGAGGTATTAGCTTAAATTAGCATCATGGGCAGTCTAGACATTGTGGGCTGAAGGGCCTGCTCCTGTACTGTAATGTCATATATTTATGCTCTATGACCTTAATCCCTTGGATCCACTCCTTGGCAGAGCTTACCTGACATTAGCTGTTCAGTTAGGTTGCCCAGGAGAACAGTACAACTCCGGCTCCAGCAGGAGTTCTTCGTTAACAGGTGAGCAGCTGCAGCAACTTCTGGACATCCATGTTTGCAGGAGTTATGTGGGAACACTGAACCTGCTGCAGTTTACTACTAGGAATTGTTATCAGTCCTCTGCCGGAGAGTGGGCCTTTTCCAGTCAGATCATGATCAGCGGACTTCACAAGATGTTCTTATACTTACAGATCTAACATAAAACTGCAGAAGTACAGAAAATAGGCAGCGGTAGGCTCTTCACCGTTCTGTATAATCATCCATCTCAATGCCGTATAACCACACTCTCACCATACCATGATGTTCTTCCTGTGACCATGTTTGTTTCCTCCAGGTGCACTGGTTTCCTCCCACAATCCAAAGGCGTATGGGCTAGGGTATGGGCATGCTATGTTGGCACCACAGTAAGGCAACACTTGTGTACTGTCCCAGTACAATCCTCGCTGGTTTGATTTGATGCAAGCAAGGCATTTCACTATATGTTTTGATGTACATGTGACAAATAAAAGTAATCTTTAACCTATACAAAACATAACTTGTCTTTCTTAAGTGGACCATAACTGCATGCAATTCATCAAGTATGATCTCAACAGGGCTTTGAAATCTATAGCAGGATATCCCTGCTCCCGTACACAAATCTCCTTGCTAGGAAGCTCAAAAGACGACTTGCCCTACCTTTCGCTGCACCTGTATATTTGCTTTAAGTGAGTGGTGTATAGAACACTGAAATTCCTTTCAACACCAACCACTTCCTAATCTAGCAGCTTTTAAAAAGTGCTGACCCCAGCCCTGGTGAAAGGATTCAGCCCAAAATGGTGACTGTTCATTCCTTACCATAGATGCAGCCCGTCAAGCTGAGTTCCTCTGTCATTCTGTGTGTGTTGCTCAGCATTTAAAAAAATACCTATTCTATTTCTCTGACTCAAGTGGATAGCTTCACTGTCATTCACGTTGCAAACACTCTGCCACATTTTTGCCCAGTTACTCAATCTATCTCAGACACTTTGAAGCCATGCTGTATCCTCTTCACAATTCATAACATTTGCAAACTCATAATTGTTATATTGTACCCTCGTCAAAATCATTGATATATATTATGAACAGCTGATGCCTATCTACTGATCCCTTCAATACTCCTCTACTTACCTCACGCCATCCATTTATTCTTACTCTCTGCTTCTTGACTATTACTATAATTATTGGCTATTTGTATTATTATTATTTCTATAGTTACCTCCTTTATTAGTCTTTGGGTCTAAGTTTTGTTACACTGGATGTATTGAACTGTCACAGTTCTGCAAGACCTGAGTAGTTGTGGTTCCAGGAACTCCTACTAAAGGAATTTCCACTTGTGGGTGTCACCTCTGCAAATCAGGAATTTGTCAAGCCTATTCAGAAACTTGCAAAATAGCCAGCAGGCTTAGAACTCACCACATTCTGGTCTTTATCAATCATACTCTTTTCACCAGCTGTAATTACCATAAATGCTTTGACCACAATGTTAAAATTCCACAAATCTCTGTTAATAGATCAAGCTGAACTGAAATTTGCCTTTTGATTTTGTGATTTATATGCTGTGTTTTCACCTGGGTTTTTTTTGTTGCCATTTGCAAGGGTGGGGGGGGGGGTTGTTTGATGCTGTTATTTTTCTTTGAATGGGTTGGTTCCAGGCTTCTTTGTTTTGTGACTGTCTGTGGAGAAGGTGAATTTCAGGGTTGTATTCTGCATACATACTTTGATAAAAGTGTTCTTTGAATCTTTGGAACAGACTATTCACAATTCACTTTGAAGTACTCTTTGTTTCCATTTTAAATACATTTAAAAATGTTATTCTATTTCTTTTGTGTTTTTTAAGTAGTCACACCTAAAATATAGGCTGTTGAAAATGCTGGATGGCATCCGTTAGTCTCATGAGATCATGGATCTGCGCCTGGAAAGTCTTGGAGTGCCCTCACCAGGGCGCAGGCCTGGGCAGGGTTGTATGGAAGACCGGCAGTTGCCCAAGCAGCAAGTCTCCCCTCTCCATGCCACCGACGTTGTCCAAGGGAAGGGCAAGGGCCGATACAGCTCAGCACCGGTGACATTGCAGGAGTTGCCAGAGTGAGGTTGAAGGCAACGTCGGACTGCCTTAGGGACTCCAGCTCCGGATTTGTCCTCAGGGTTTACTCCCAAAGCCTTTCCCATGAATGGGTATGGCCGCAAGGCAGCGGAGGTTTGAAATCAGAGTTTTCCCTCTCTTAGATGGACTGCCTTCCCAGGCTGACGAGCTCCATCTACTACTCTTAAAGTAACTGATTGTAAAGCCTCTATGGTGACTTTTTCTGGTATTGTTATTCCAGGAAGATATTCTTGGAAAATAAACACAAGAAGCAATCCAAAGATGAAGATGAGTCTTTTTTTTTACAGTAATAGTATGCGAAAGCATTGAAGTCAAGCATTTTCTACACTGAAAATATAATATTTGTGTTTACATGGATAGTTACAGCAAAATCTAGCAGCCATTTCCAGATTAACTTTAGAGGCTGTCTACTATGTTCCATCATTCAGGTTCCTGCTGACTATCAGGGAATTTCCTTTGAACCACCAGCATACACGTGGGATTTCCATGGGTCTTCCACCAAAGTTACAAGTGACTTTTGGGAGAAACTCTAAGGAAATTTCAGGTTGGATGCATAGACTGACTTGTCAGGAAAGGAGAAACTCTCTTTAGAATTGTAGAAATGACTTAAGTAATGATTGGTCCTTTTCTAACATTTTTTTTAGAATTCATTCTTTAAAAAGCATAGCAAGGTGCGTGAAATCCAAAAAACCCCAAAAAAACCTGGTGGAATTTTAGCACAATGAAGCAATTATGCATGTAGAAATGTGGAAGTGCCCCTTAACCTGTATAATGGCTATAAACTGGGTGAGCTCATAACATTAATTCTCTGTGTCCAGCTCTTGCAAAAAAGTATATCGTGCCACTGTATAAACTGAGATCCTGGTAAAACACCAATAGACTTGTGTTAGTAAAATTATAAATGGTGAAACAGTGTGATGCAAAAGTGAAAGGAAATGGGAATTCTCAGATATCTTCAATAGGCAGGGCCTCTAGAAGGTATTATCCATTATTAAAGACTGTAGCCATCTGGGACATGTTCTCTTCTTGTTACTACCATCAGGGAGGAAATAGAGCAGTCAGGGAACCCACACTCAGTGACTCAGGATCAGCTTCTTCGCTCCATCATCAGATTTCTGAAAGATCCATGAACATTATTCCATTCTTCCTATTCTTGCACTATTTATTTAACTTGTATTTAATAGAAATTTTATATCTGCTGCTGCAAGACAATACATTTCATGTCAGATAAGAGAGATAATAAATCAGATTCTGATTATGTCAGGCAATACATTACAATTTCAAGTAGTTAAAATTTATAGATTCATGTCAAATTGCTTTTCCTCATTAAGAAATTACTATAATTACAGGGAACCCCTAGAGCTTGCAAGCTGTAATTAGACCATTGTTAACATCTCATTGTCACTTATTGATCATAGTTTTGGATGTTACACAACGTGCCACTGAGCAGGAATTACCTTCACTATTTAGTAAACTTGCATTTATTTCTGTAGTGGAAGGGCTGTTAAGGCAAGTAAATGAGTCAAACTGATGCCAAGTCATACTGTTGCATATCACCTGCTGTCACCTCACTTCTTTCACACAGGAGCAGTTGTTTTTCATTCGCTTCGGAAAAGAAAAAAAACTGCAAAGATTTAGGCAGATGGAACTTTGATTGTTCCTGTATTACTGGGATTATTGAATGCAATTTTCTGTCATTTTTTGTGAATATGTTGGAGTATCATCTACATTGTAAATAAACATTTTTATCTTAATGCTTATTAGTATGTGATAGACTACATACTACAATATACCAGAGAAACAAAGTCCCCTATTGTTCTGCCATATTAGACCACTGATTCCTAGTTAGTTCACATCACAGCTTGTAGCTGCGCAATAGATTTGTTATCTTAACATTTGAAGTACTGAAATATTTTGGACAATTCAAAACATTCATCTTTTTTCTTTCATGCTGTAAGAATGATCTATTGCTGATCCTCAACCATGGCCATCACTTATTAGAATTAGGGGATCAAACAGACCTGAGGGATATTTCTGAATTTAAGCTGCTTTTCAATAAATGGCTCAAAATACTGTACAACATTTTGATCTTGGCTTGTTTCCAAATGGTTATTAAAATAAATTATATTTCCTTACAAATCACCAAAATACATATATGTCTCAAATCATTCAATTAGACATTTTCATTTCTACAACAAAATATATTAAGCGATATCTCATGCTTATTTGCTTCCATATTACTAGGGGGCAGTGTTGCTGTGCACAGAACTGTCTGAAAAATATAATTTCATTTAATGAAGTTATTTAAATAGCCAGTGAAGCAAAAAAAATGAAAGAACATTATAAGGACTGAAAAACAATTACATGTTCGTACATGCAGATCACAGCACAAAATTAGAAAACAATAATCAGGCTTATTCATTGGTTTGATGGTTTGACGGTGATGTCCCAGGTAAATGTGCTCCAGACACAGTAAGTAATTGTGTTTTAAACAAACTCATGTCATGAATCAAAACGGAACAATACATTTTGTAATAAACAATATTGGAAGAACTGTCTCACAGAACACCTGGCTCCCATTCACACATGTTGGCTTTTCCCTAATATACCCAACTTCCCTCTTCTATCTCTGTGGAGAGCAATAACTTGGGAATTGGCCATTTGGTCCTCCATTCCCAGTAAGAAAGCTGCATACGGCAGTTCTCACAAATAAATGATCATTTTTAATGTAAAATAGTAAGAATATTCAACATATAGACACTTAGATGTTACAATAGTTCAAGTTAGGCCTCTGTTGATTACTTGGCAGTAGTCCTTAAAACTTCTTCATCTGTGACTATAATAGGACTTTACAAAAATGGGCTCTTTTAAAATTCCTTCATGTGCTGCACAGCTAAGTGGAGGGCATGAATTTTGAACCATTCTACCTAGTGTCTTTTTGTAGAATTTTGATGTATCTAAACATCCTTGGTTACTTCATGGAGGCAAATAATTGGCTCCTGGGTCACTGGCTGTACCTCCTAGTTGCTTCAGTATGTTTTAATGATACATGTTTTTATTGCAAGATTTTTAAACCTGAATTCTAACTCTTAGCCTAGAATAGAGACATAGAGTCAGAGTATAGAGCACCACAGCACAGAAACAGGCCCCATGCCCAACCAGTTCATGCCAAACAATTATTAAAGAACATAGAGTATGGAACGGTACAATGCAGGAACAGGCTCTTCAGCCCACAGTGTTGTGCTGAAACAAGTAAATTAGTAATCAGATGGCTAACTAAGATCATCACTTCTGCCGGCACAATGTCCACATTCTGCCTCGTCCTTAGACCTGAACCTGTACCCTCCATACCTCTCCCATCCATCTACCTATCCAAACTTCTCTTAAATGTTAAATCAAATCCATATCCACCACTTGCGCTGACAGCTCATTCCGCACTCTCGCCACCCCCTTAGAGGCTCCACCTTAAAAATTTCACCTTTCACCGTTAACCCTTAACATTCATTTCCATGGATATTGCCCGACTTGCTGAGCTCCTCAGGCATTTTGTGTGTGTTGTGGTGGACTTCCAGCATCTAGAGAATTTCTCCTGTTTATATTTAATGGGTATCTAGATAAACAAACAGACCAAGTCCTAGTAAACGGGATTAGCATAGATGTTTGGTCCTTGATATTTGTTAAGTCAGAGGCCTTTTTTTCTCTCTTTGATTCTGTGATTTCATGCAACTCTTTCAGATGTGTCAGTATTTATGTTATAAGATCCCTGTTTCACTGCAGAAAACAGAGCAGACACAAAAATAAGGCACTGGGATACTGGATCCTGAATGCATCAGCCTCAACAAAAAGGTTGATATGGCTGTGTGGGCCGAAGCACCTGTTTCTGTGCTGTATAACTCTGTGACTTTATGAAGCTGGAATGATATCAGCACTTGATTAGAATGAATGCCAATCCAAATTCGCTTTCATTATGTTTGTGCACCTACACCAAGTCATGTGTGATGATGCACTCAGCTTTTGACAGAAGGCAGTGGGATTTTCTTTTTGTATTTTATATATCTCTTGGGAACATAGCCACAGGCAACTCCTGCATATTTTAGATTTAATCAAAATTATTATTGACAAAAATAAACTCAAAGCAGAGAGAGAAAATGTCTAAAATATTCCAATTTTGATTTCAGTTATATTGTCTGTTGCATTGTCTCGGTATAAAGTGTAATTGAATCATTCGGTCTTTTCCCCTAAGAAACAAAGTGATGGTTTTTTATATGAATTTCAACAGGTCATTTCTCTTCAACACAAAGCCAGAGGCTTGCTTAGCAATCAATTCAAATTTTCCTTCAACATCTTTAGTAACTTTATCACTCCCGCTTACAGGCTGGTTAACTTGTGCTGTACCTCCCACGTCTATCAAGAGCAACCACAGCCAAGGGGTCTGCAATGTTATAATGCTGATTTCTGCCAATTTCTGTCTGATTGTAACCTGCATTTGAAGAGGATGAGTTACTGACTCAGGCATGGCCATTTGGACCAATGATAAGCTCCAACTGACAAATCAATTTTCAGTCCAGCAGGAAAGGTGTTGTCAAGTTTCCTATTAACAAGTAATCCCCAATTGAATTCTTCCCAGCGACAGTCAGGTGTTACTTCAGTGAGCACAGTGGGGCTGGGTTGAAAAATTTTCTCATTACAAGATCTGATTCTAACACAAGGTCTACCGATCAGCCCCAGAACAAAGTAAACGAGTTATATTTTCATTACAGTAAAAAGTGGCAGATGTATCCAATAGGGAAGTGAATTGTCTGATATTGATGTTGCACAACTGCTGTTCTTCCATTTGTCATGTAATCCTTTGTCCTTAATTTTATAATCCATTAGATCCTGATAAAAACAGTCCTTTTCCAGCTAGTAATTAACTCTTCACTTTCCAATTCATATTCTAGAAGAGTTTTCCAGAGGTTTGGCAAGATATAGATAATGAAAATGGATCAACAAAGTTTAAGCCCTTTATTAGCAAACTGCTCAGAGAAGACACTGATACACCCAAGAATAATTGAATGCTACTGGACACCTTGCAAAGTCCACCCAGTCTTGGGTGTTCCAGTCTGCATTTAGCTTGTTTCTCATTATGTGCCTTCATGGTTTCACAAGGGTTGAAGAGGTGTTCCAGAAATAAACTGCATTGAAACAAATTAAATGCAATGAGCCTTCATAAAGTTGTTATTAGTTAAAGTGTTCTGATGACAAATGTAATTTTAATGTGCAGAAGGAATATTTGTTTAAATAACTTGGAAAGTTCCCTTATTGACCATTCTTCACTTTGACAAAATGACCGATTCCTGTTTCAAACAGTGGGCACATTATACTGTAAATGTTTCACTTCACCTGTCTCTTAGCTTTTTCTTGTGCGCTGGTAACTGAACCAGTCAATTAGTCCGTGATTCTGTTCAATTATAGTTAGTCATGACATTACACTGGGGAAATAGAGATAGCTCCTTGGTCTTTGAGAATTGATTGTAGCTGGTTTCTACTATTTGGAACCAGGCCTTCTCACAGACCAACTGCAGATCGATGCTAAATGTGTTTGAGTCGGTTTTCTTGCACACTGACAGGGGGTGAATAGGGAGGGCAGTTGGAAAGGAAAAAAATAAGAAAGATAAGATCCACAATAAAAACGTAGTGGCATGATAGAAACTCTCTGAGAGGTTATTACTTAGAAAAGGAACTAAAGTCCTGACCTTAGTTCTGAACAGAACGCATAACCAGAATCAAGTTATCCTCACTGACATATGCCATGAAATCTGTTCTTTTGTGGCTGTCCTACAGTGCAAGACAATTCAAAAATGACACAATCAGGAAGGCACTCCAATGCCCCTCCTTTCTGAGGAGAGCTGGATCACACACATCCATACTCGCAGCATTCCACAGCTGTGCAGTAGAGAGCATCCGAACAAACAGCATCACTGCATGGTACGGAAACTGCACTGTAGCAGACAGGAAGGCTCTACGACGAGTAGTCAAAACTGCCCAATGCATCACCATCGTCAAGCCATCAGCCATCAGGGACATGGACACACACACTACAAGAAAATGTGACATTCTTCTGAAAATAACTGGGGTATGAAATTGGAAAACAAGAGAAGAAATCAACCCTTATTATAATAATGAGAGAAATCTTTAACCAAGATCTGCAGGTTTGCCCACAGCTGGGCAATGCACAAGAGGAGGCCCAATTCCCTGAGCAGGGTGCTATCCACGGGCTGTGGGCCTGTGGACTTCCCTGCTGCACTGGCCCCACTGTGCAGACACACTGAGCTGCAGGAAAGTCCACAGGTTCCAGCTGTCACCCTGGAAAATCCACCCTCCAGGCCCATTCAAACAAATGAGAGAAAATAGCTGCTGGCAGAATACTAGTACTTTAGTTAATTAAGCTATAGTATACTTAACAGGGTCTCATTGATTTTACGTGTTTATCATTGACCCGATTGAACGTGGTGATAAGATCACTGTAAATAAAAGCACAAGGACCACCAGAATCACCAGACTGAAAACCAGTTACTCTCAGCAAGCAGTAAGGCTGATCAACATCTTCACTCACTAACTCACCCCTCCACAACTATTTTATCATTTCCTGTCAGTCACATTATGTACAAACACTCCTGTGCCTAGTGTCTCTTTATAGACATACAGTCAATCTATGTATATAAGCTATCTTATGTATTTATATTTTTGTGCTTTTTTTTAGAAACATAGAAAACCGACAGCACAATACAGGCCCTTCATTGTGCCGAATATGTCCTTACCTTAGAAATTACTAGGCTTACCTATAGCCCTCTATTTTATGAAGCTCCAAGTACGTTTTGTGCTTCATCAGATCTGGACTAACATTTATTTTGTTCTCTTTCACACTTGGGTAGTGGAAATCACATTAAACAATCTTGAAGAAGCTATTGATTGTGGGTCTTAAGGCTCCTGTACCTCCTTCCTAATGCAATAAAAAGAGGGCATGTCTTGGAAGAGAAGGAGATAAACTTGTATAGATAAAACAAAAACCTTATTACAAATAGTCCTGGGTTCAGTCTCTGATCACAAACATGGATTCCAAGGCTTCTCCCAGCAAAGGACAGTGAGCTTAATGCCACGTTCAATGGGTGTCAATGATAATCATGAAAAATAACTGTTAAGTATACTATAGCTTAATTAACTAAAATACTAGTATTCTGCCAGCAGCTATTTTCTCTCATTTGTTTGAATGGGCCTGGAGGGTGGATTTTCCAGGGTGACAGCTGGAACCTGTGGACTTTCCTGCAGCTCAGTGTGTCTGCACAGTGGGGCCAGTGCAGCAGGGAAGTCCACAGTTCCACAGCCCGTGGATAGCACCCTGCTCAGGGAATTGGGCCTCCTCTTGTGCATTGCCCAGCTGTGGGCAAACCTGCATATCTTGGTTAAAGATTTCTCTCGTTATTATAATAAGGGTTGGTTTCTTCTCTTGTTTTCCAATTTCATACCTCATTTCCCCAGTTATTTTCCAGACAAAGTCACCACATTTTCTTGTGGTTAATGCCATCTACCCTGAGTTTGCCACCTCCTGATTGGCAAAGAGCAGAACTTGCTCTTGCCAGCTCTCCACCCCAACAACAAATCCTACAATGAGCGACACATGTTGGAGTAGGCCCATTGCTCACTGAGCTTGCTTTGCTGGTGAGAAATCTACCTTTGTATTTTTCTTTCTGATTTGCTATTCTTTTAAGGAGCAAAGATTATTCAAGATTTATTGAGGAGCAGCAAATAGCAATTTTAAGGTAATGAGAACAAATGGCTTTTAAGGAGGAAAGCACGATTTCTTAAATAATTAGAAGAAGAAAATATTACTTCAAGTAATCAAAGTCAAATTACTTGAAAATTGCTGCAATACGTCTTGAATTAATAAAAATACATCGAATAATCTTACAATTATATCTATTTTCTTTTTTAAGAGGTCTGACTAGGCTTTAATTGTTTATCTGCTGCAATAAAATACATCAAAGATTAAGGAAAGCGGCACAAATATGTTCTTCCGTTTCAAAATAAGTGTGCATATCTTGATTGTAAGTGCTGCAGTTTCCAAGTAACACACACAAAATGCTGGAGGAACTCAGCAGGTCAGGCAGCATCTATGGAGGAGAATGAACAGTCGACGTTTTGGGCTGAGACCCTTCAGCGGGACCGCAAGGGTCTCCGACCGAAATGTCGTCTGCAAATTCCTGTCCATAGATGCTGGCTGTCCCGGTGTGTGTGTGTGTGTGTGTGTGTGTGTGTGTGTGTGTGTGTGTGTGTGTGTGTGTGTGTGTGTGTGTGTGTGTGTGTGTGTGTGTGTGTGTGTGTGTGTGTGTGTGTGTATGTGTGTGTGTGTGTGTGTGTGTGTGTGTGTGTGTGTGTGTGTGTGTGTGTGTGTGTGTTTTACTCTGGATTTCCAGCAATTGCAGAATATTTTTTGTACTTCATATGCTGCAGGTTCCAACTCTTGGTATTTGCTCGTTTAATCCAAGACAAGTCGCGGCGGCAGTACAAGTGTTAATAACTTTGGTTTACTAAATGTCTGTCACTTTGTTTTGTCTCTTAAGCGTGGAGATACAAAACCATGCAGCAATTAGTCCCTTTCTCTCCACAACCATGGCGGAAAATGGGACGGGCGAACACGGATGGGCAGAGTTCCCTGGAGTGTGGACTCAACTCACTCTGTGCTTCAGCTGCTTGTTTGGCTGTGTTTCAACAGGTCCTGGAGCAGAAAACCCGGGCTTCTATGTTACCCAGTTCATTCTAAGCACAGCGCCAAAGTCTTCTTTTTCGGATCAGATCAAGAGCTAAATTCCGTGTCTCAAATTCAGCAATTGCTCCGTGCTTTATCGCACATGTGGCGGGTTGATATTCTTAATATTTTATGTTAAATATACTTTCAGCATAATGGTTCTGCGAATGTCTTGTTTCTTAAGTCTTATCCGGCCATAACTGATTACAAAATATACCTCTGTATCAAAAAAGCTAGTTTTTAACACGTACGTAATTTCCATTTTGATGTCTTAAGAATAAGGAATAAATTGAGTAAAGTAACAGGAAATCGGTTATAAAATGTTCAGTTTATCACATTTTGAATCAGAAGGGGAATTCAGACCAGTCAGTCAGGATTACGGTTTAATTAGGGATGAAGGAATTCGTAAAGGTGAAAGTCACGGAAAGATTTTCTCAGCTACGGGTGGAAGAGGAAAACAAGTTATATCTTGGTCTTTTGGGATTTACATAGTTCGTCTCAAAACTTGCGCCCCTTTCTCCCCGTTTCAGCAAATAAACAAGATAACTCACTTCACTGCGGCCGCAAAGCAACAAATTTCTGCGAAGGCAGAAAGGACAGTGATAATAACCCTGAACCTGATACGGTCGTTTCCATGATATTTTTGAGATATCTTAGTTGAGTTCCTAACGTTGCAGAACTACGAACACAATTAGGTCTCAAACGTTTTACGCGAATCTCTATCCCAATAAAGTATGTCTGTCTGTCTAATAGATTTGCCAATAAAATTAATACATCATCAACGGGCTAATTAGCTCTTCAGCACCCCTCATCACTCCACAGAAAGTTGCACTTAGTGCGGTGTTCATCTCATCAATCATCTGCAAGTACAAAATCAATGGGCTTTGATTAGACGAGGTCCATCTGTGTTAAAGCACTTCACGTATTATAGAAGAAGCTTGTGATATTCAGCTCAAAAATGTCTCAGGCTGACTTACCGAAAAAAGATAACGTAAACTATCTTGAATAAATTGATCAACAAAACCATGTAAACTTCCATAAAAATGTGAAAATTTAAGGCTGGACTTCGAGATTTCTTAAACCACTGTATAATTCACTGATTAGTTACTGGTACTGCCTGTTATTATATAGAATGAGTGTTTTTTTAAAATTGTATACTGGAGATGCAGCTCAATCTGGTTTTTTGACAAATTTTTTTAAACTTTCAGTTACATTGGTTATATTGACAAAACCAATGAAACAGTGACGGTAATTAGCTACAATTAAAATTTAATTAAGGCCGATTTCTAATCTCCTGCCCAGCTCTGCACATCAATGTTGGAACTGTAAATCCCTCGGAACTCAGTCCGGCGGCGGGTAATCCTTTCGTTTGGCCCAAATTCCAAGAGATAATCGAAACTCCACTTTCAGGAGCTCCGAACGGCAAAACAGCAATGGACCGGAACGCTCGATTCATGCTTTTTTAAAAAAAATATTTATTTTCGGAAAGTTTTTAACTCACGTGTTTTTCAAAAGAGAAAGATGTATTATTTTCTTGCCATCTGGTTTTATGTTCCGGGTGAAATTGAACTTTTAAGTACAAAATTTTGATTTTCATCTTTTGCTAAGATACAAACTAGTTATATTACTAACCTACTGAGATCAAATTGTCCTACAAAAAGAACATTAGCAGAAGAAAATGTCTCACAAAAGATATTCATTGACATATTGGTTTGAAAATATAGAAGTGACGAAAGTGGAACCACTTTCTCATCTATTTTGCTCTGAAGCATTGCGAACTTCCACTGGTCTAACAGGTTGTGGTGTTGGCTGAGAAGCTTGCACAGGTGCTCGGTGACCGGCCGATGGCAGTAGCAATTCTCCGTGGCTTGCTTCACGCTTGGGACATTGAACTGAGACCGGGCAGGATTGGAGGAGGGAAGAAAACGTCTCGACTGAAATAGTTTTCGCTGGATCACTTAGCGTCCAAAGTTCTTGCTGCATTGTAAGCCATCGGGCATAAATGCAAGCATCTTGTCTAGAAATGCACCCTATTGGATACGTGCATTGTAGACATCTCGGACAGTGCCGGGCAACACTGGGTCCCTTCTATTGGGGTCCTCGCGGGTCTTCCCAAGCCTGTTCCAGGCAGTTTGAAGGGTGGAGGCTGGGTTGGGATGTGTAGATCAGTTTCTGCGTACTTACTGATTGAGATGTTAAGCTAACTCCATAGTGCACGGTTCCGGCCAAAAAGCAGAGCAAAGGGTTTGGATGGATCAGGACATTCGAGTTTGCTGAGGGCGAGGTCATCCAGATCTATACACGCTTTGATGGGGAGAATAAATCTACATCTGTGCGAATCCCTGGGAGCATCTGGTGACCCTGTAAGTTCTGTCCCGGAGGCCCACAAGAACATCTTTCATGAGGGTGACCATGGGGTCGTCAGGCTGCGATGGTGTAACTGGTAGGCCACCGAAAATCTGTGCCAACCAACAGGCGGGAGTGTTCAAGGACATCTCCAAACTCTCGCTGCTGCAGTTGGAGGTTTCCACCGGCTTCGAAGGGGTGACATACCAGTGCCCAAAAGGATCAGGGTGAGCTGCTTTAACGACTGTCGCTCAGTTGCACTCACATCTACGGTGATGGATTGCTTTGACGGGTCAATCATGGCCAGAATCATCTCCTATCTTGGCAAGGACCTGAACTCGCTGCTATTTGCCTATTGTCACAATAGGTAATCTCTCAGGCTCTATCGGCCTTGGATAACCTGGACAATAGCAATACCTCGTCGGGCTGCTGTTTATCGATTACAGCTCAGTACTAATGACACCCTCTGTACTAATCAACAAGCTCCAAACCTGGGTCTCTGTGCCTCTCTCTGTAAAGGCATCTTTGACTTTCTTATCGGGAGACTACGGTCAGGACAGATCGGAACTAACATCTCCTTCTCGCTGACGATCAGTATTGATGCAACTCGGGGATGCGTGCTTAGCCCACTGCTCTACTCTCTCTACACCCACAAATGTGAAGATAGGCGCGGCTCAAACTCTATCTATACTTTTGCCGATAATTCAACTATTGTTGGCAGAATTTCAGATGGCGACGAGGAGGCGTACAGGAGTGAGATACTACTGCGGGTTGAGTGGTGTCGCAACAACTTTGCACTCAGCGTCAATAATACCAAGGAATTAATTGTAAACTTCAGGAAGGGGAAGTTGAGGGAACACCCACCAGTCCTCATCGAGGAATCAGATGTAGAAAGGGTGAGCATTTTCAGGTTTCCGGGTGTCAACATCTCTGAGGATCTATCCTGGGCCCAACATATTGATGCAATTACAAAGAAGTCACAACAGTGACTATATTTCATTAGGAGTTTGAGGAGAATTGGGAGGGGGAGGGGAGAGAGAGAGAGAGAGAGAGAGAGAGAGAGAGAGAGAGAGAGAGAGAGAGAGAGAGAGAGAGAGAGAGAGAGAGAGAGAGAGAGAGAGAGAGAGAGAGAGAAACCATGACTGCAATGGCAATGCAAAGCAGGCAGTGCAACCCCTTGTGTTACTTACAACGTGCATGAAGACGTTTTCACTGAGTTTCTGTAAATGGCGACACTCTGTCGCTAGGTAGGGGGTGTGGTTGACCATGACTGGAATAACACTTTTGACAGCCCCGCTTTTGCCTGTCTCTTTATGTTGTCGAACTGAAGAGAGACCGGTCCCTCCACACAGTGAAGGGGAAGATGTAGGATTTGGTCCCCAAATGCTCGCACAGTGCTTGGAGCAGGACTGATTGAGCACGATTCTTCGTACCGACGTTATGTATATACCAGGAGGCGTCATTACCAGCAAAGAAATGTGAAAGTGCTACCTGCAAGCAGCAGGTTGTCCGGTAGAAAGGCAGGGCTGAGCTTGTGTGACCCTCCACACCGGGATTAACCTAAAAGCTAAGGAGATTTGGCCATAGTGCCCAGCCCTCCAACCAGGCTCGCAGCAATGCTCATTAAATCCCAGCCTGGAAAATAAAACGTATCTCATTTCACTTCGGGGCGGATTCTTTTCAAAACCAATGTTAAAGAGGAATTTGATTCTCGATCTACCGTTGGAGGGCAGAATGACATCTTAAGGGAGAATTGGGGCAAGCCTCGAGGGGTTCCCAATTCTCATTAATTGATCCTTTTTTCTTAAGTACAGATCGAGAGAGACTGCAGCCATAGAACTCGTTTGCCTTTCATAAATCACAAGCGAGCGAGGCTGATAAAGCATACAGCTCAATTTCTCTTGAGATTATCTCGGGAGATAACTGTCAGACTCGAGGAAAAGCGTCGCAACTGTCCTGTCAGGGTACTCTGACAACACGATCCCTGGAACAAGTTGTCAGCAGTCGGGACTGATCCAGGGTATCACCTCGTTTCAGAACGGCAGCTAGAGGCAATGTGATGTGACACATAATCCAGCTCTCCAGATCCTCATGCACTGGCAGCAGCGTAATGTGACTATAGGGCGTATTCTAGTTTAAAACAAACAAGCGATGGCCACGGCTTGCGTTCACTCAAAGGCCGACTTCAACCGCCATCCATTATTGATTAATCTAAGGCTCTGCGAACGCACACACCAGATCCCCAGGCGTCCGGCTACCTCACCTTTATTGAACGCCGTAGAACTGTTTACCTCATTTTGGAGTGGGAGTGAAGATTAAAAATTTCCATTCCCTGCTGCCTTTTTCCCCATTCTCAAAGAAAAATATAGTTACAAAAGAATTGAAATGTGTTAAACAAAAACGATGAAATTAACCGAGAGAGTCTCAAACACAGCGGATGGAAGCGAAGGGGGTTGGAAATACGCATGGGAATAACCCAGCATTGAACCCCCCCACCGCATGTTCCCTCTGTTCCAGGAGTCAGCTCCTGTCCACCGCCACCGATTTGCAAAAAAGGCCAATAAGTAGACTGAAAGATTTTTTTTAAATCTGCAAATTCATTTTAAAGGGTTGCCTCACCAGTCAAGAGTTTTCTATTTATGATGAATAGACACAGGACATTTATCAAAGCTGCCCACATTTTAGATGCACGTTGAGATAAGAGCCGGCCCTCCATCTGGAGTTGTGTGCAAGCTCTTTATCTCCGGCCGCAGTTCCAAGGCGAGGTGGGACCCAGCTGGCTAGCTGGCCTTTCTCGCTGGATTATCATCACCAACTGCCACCAGCCTCCATTCCCACTGCTGCTGCTCCAACAACCCCAGCGCGTCCGCTCATGAGATAATGAACAGTCTCTCCACATGGGAAAAGGCAGAAAGACATTCCCACGATTTGTGAAAGGACGCTATCGCCACCTCGGCTGTTGCTGCAAGGTTCTGATTCCCAGCAGTAAACTTTCCAATTTCTCCGCAGGATACTGTTTGCTTTGCGCTTGTAGCACGGGCAGGTGCTAGAATACAGGAGCGT
Organism: Hypanus sabinus; assembly: GCF_030144855.1. Classification (NCBI taxonomy): domain Eukaryota; kingdom Metazoa; phylum Chordata; class Chondrichthyes; order Myliobatiformes; family Dasyatidae; genus Hypanus; species Hypanus sabinus. Next base: position 148,630,177 of record NC_082707.1, on the reverse strand, counting down.
TATCTCCCAGAATAAAACCCGCCTCAGTGTAAATCAGCGTAGTGGGATAATGGATGCCTGCGTGGCACTGATAGAGGAATCTTCTTGTCGAGATGTCGATTTAAAATAAATGCATCGTCCAGGACATCTGCGAGAATCCAGGCGTTATTAGTTTGCGTTGGAGCTGGACTGAAACGATGATTAAATCAAATCAATCTGCGGAGTGAATAAAAATCGTTTAATTACACCTATTATATCCATAATGAAAACAAACTCAAGCAATGTTTGATTAATTTCAATGGGATCTGACGCTGTTACAAATTAAAAGGCTGCAAGATTACAAATATTTATCTTGTTTGCAATTTAATGAAAATTAGAGGCAACTATTTCCTCTGTGTCTTTTACATTTGAAGTCATAAATTCCCAGGCCTTATATTCTCTCACTCTAACAGCACGCGGCGGTGCAACCCGGTTTGAAGTAACCAATGCAAGGAGCCCGTCTTCCAAAACAATACTTTTTCAATAAGGCGCGGGCCGGGCCTTCTCCATGTTCAGAAATCATCCCGTTTTCTTTAATGGATTACGGAATAAACTCTCACTCTCAACCGTGTCCGTGTTTGTTAGTCTGTGCAGTTATAATTCCAATCGTGGATTGGAAATGGATTTTTGTCATTTTTAAAGTCCCCTCATCTGTTGGAAACAGAACGATCCGGTGATCTGAAAAGCTTTAGGAAACCAGTTTCAAATGAAACACAATTGTTTGGCTGGAAGCCTCTCTGTTTCTTTACCCACAATAGGGGACCTGCGTGTATTAGTGCCGTTAATTGAGACTGGAGAACGACAGTCGGTGGCAAAGGCAGCGAACTGGTAATCACACTTATGTAAGTGTCTGATAGAAGACACACAGAACCTGTACCCGCGTATACTTCAATTTGCGTGCTTGTCTGATTGTTTCTGTATCTGGGATTGAGATGCAAGAATAGTTCCAATTCATGCAACATACTTTAATAAAATATGTTTTCACTCAATATGTTTGGACGATTTTTACATCTTAATTTTCAGAAATGTTGCGCGAAGTGTTCCTGAGAACAATGCTGTTCTATGGAGTGTGTCGAAACATTGACATCAAACACCAGCTATTTAAAATCATACGATTTTTAGTTTCAGGACATCTTGTACGTTTTGAAAGCGTCAATAATCATTTTAAAACAAAAATGCGTTTATTTCAAATTCTGCAATACAATACACTACAAAAAAATACTAGAAACAACAGCAATAAATAACACGAACTAAATTAAAATGTTCCCATGCTCAGCTAGAATGCAGTTTATCCCCTGCGGTGCCCACCGGTCCCGGAACACCCCCATTGTGCCCCTGGACACCGTACGTGTCTCTCCAGGGATACCTGGGTACGAACATCGCCCACGAAAATCGCCAAGCTTCGAAGCGCGGGCGATAGCAAGGGAAATGGATTTTCACCAGGGAAATGCAAGTAACGTTGTGGACCGAGTAACGGAGGAATGTGAAATCAGGTTTTGTCAGAGAGGTCTATAATATTGGAATTGTTCTATTAACAGGACCTGGGAGAGGGGTTGAAAAGCTTTGTAAATCGAAAAGGTGTAAAGTAAGCCATTCTTTATTTCAAAAAGGGAAAATATGGATATACGCATTAAGTTACTTACTGCTGCTATGTCTGCTGGCGTTTAGGGCAGCAATGAAGGTCTTCCATCTCTGTCTGCCTTTCCAGAAACCAATTTTGGTCTTGGCCATGGCGGTTTTCAGGGCTTCCTTCATCGTGCCTGTCGCTTCCTCTGAATTTCCACTACTGTCAGCCGTGCAAGTCCCGGCTGGAGACTCGGGGATGCCGTCGCACACAGATGTAGAAAGAATCTTCATTGCTGTTTCCATAACAGTTTTGTTTGACCAGTCAGGGTTGTAGGCCCTGACCTGAACCCGGTGGACCACCCTTAGTCTGGCTTCTACCCTTTGACCTTGGCGGTGACCACGCCAAAAGCCGATGCGTAGCGCCCTGACTCTGTCCGGGCCGCTGAGGTCCACAAGCCTCCAAACCACAGGATTATGGTCAATTTGGAGGATATCCCAAAATAGATAAGAGACTACCAGGACGATGAGGAAAGCATTTGGCACATTCAGTACAGGCATAGGGCGGCATGCTTCAATCGCCCAAAAGACTCTCTTGGAGATTTGTGTTTGTAGTCCTGGACGCAGAGGAAGGATGTCATTAAGCAGGAAAGGGCGCGGAAAGGTTCCATAACGATGTTACCAGGATTGAAGCGAGTCTGATTCTGTGACTCAGAAGGGAAGGGAGAAAAGAAGCATGCTGCGGTGATAGGGGATTCGTTAGTTCGGGGAACGGACTAGGAGGTTCTGTGGGTGAGATCAAGATTCTCGGATGATATGTTGCCTCCCGTTTGCCAGGGTTAGAGACATCTCGGATCGAGTCTTCGCATTCTTAAGTGGGAGGAGGGACAGCCAGAGGTCGTGGTCCATCTATGTACCAATTACAGGGGTAGGACGAGTGAAAAGGTTCTGCATAGGGAGTTCAGGGAGTTAGGTTCTAAGTTAAAGGGCAGGACCTCTAGGGTTGTGATCTACCCATGCCACGTTCTATTGAGGCTAGAACTGGGAAGATTATGCAGTTTAACATGTGGCTAAGGAGTTGGTGTGGGCGCGAGGGCATAGGATTTTTGGATCATTGGGCTCTCTACCAGGGAAGGTGGGATCTGTACAGAAGGGACAGTTTGCACCTGAACTGGAAGGGGACTAATATCCTAGTGGGAAAGTTTGCTATTGTTGTAGGGTGGGGCTTAAAATAGAGTTGCAGGGGGTTGGGAACCAGAGTTCTAGAACAGTCAGTGGAGAGGTTGCGGAGGCAGATGTTGGTAAGACCTCCGACAAAGTCAGGAATCAAAAAAGTTTAGCATGGTGCTAAACCCAGTGAATATTTCACAGAGGAGCTCGGGCATGGATCAACACATGGATCATGATGTTGTAGCCTTCAGTTAGACTTGGTTGCAGGAGGGGCAGGAATTGCAACTCAGTATTCTGGGGTTCTGTTTTAGACGCAACAGAGTGGGCGGGATTAAATGAGGAAGGATGGTGTTACTAGTCAGGGAAGATGTCACAGCGGTGCTGTCAGGACAGACTGGAGAACTCGACTAGTGAGGTGCTGTGAGTGAAGTTGAGGAATAAGAAAGGTATGACCAAGTTAATGCGGCTGTATTATCGACCACCCAACAGATTTAGAGGAACAAATTTATAAATAGATTGCAGACAGTTGCAAGAAACTTAAGGTTGTTATAACAGGTGATTTTTAATTTTCCACATATTGACTGGGATTCCCAAACTTTAAAAGGACTAGATAGGATAAAGTTTATCAAATGTGTTCAGGAAAGATTCCTTCCTCAGTACGTAGAAGTCCTGACGAGAGAGTGTGTGGCACTGGAATGAGACAGGTGACAGAAGTTTGTGTAGGGGAAGATTTTGCATCTTGTGATCACAGTGCAATTAGTCTCAAAATAAATATGCAAAAAAAGGGTCAGCGGGACGAGATTCTAAATTGGAGAGAGGACAATTTTGATGTTATCAGAAATGGATTGGGACAGGCTGTTTTCTGGCAAAGGTGTACTTGGAAAATGGGAGTCCTTTAAAAATAAAAGGTAAAGCTAACGCGTAGGGAACCTTGGTTTTCAAGAGTTATTGAGGCCCTGGTTAAGAGAAAAGAGGAGGTGCATTACAGCTATAGGCAAGTAGGAACAAATGAGGTGCTTATGGAGTACAAGAAATGCCTAAAAGAAGGCATGAAGTTGCTCTAGCAGACTAGGTGAAGGAGAATCCCAAGCAATTCTACAGATATGTTAAGTGCAAAAGGAGTGCAAGGGACAAAACTGGTGCACTGGAAGATAAGAATCTGTGTGTAGAGTCAAAAGAGGTGGGGGAGATGTTAAATGAACTTCTTGCAGCTGTATTTGCTCAGGAGATGTTCACAGAGTCTATAGAAGTGAGGCAAGGCAGCATCAACTTCACGGACCCTGTGCAGATCACAGAGGAGGAGGTGTTTGCTATCCTGAGGCAAATCAGGGTGGATAAATCCCCAGGGCCTAAAAGCTGTTCCCTTGGACCCTATGGAAGGCAAGTGCAAACATTGCTGGGGCCCTAGCAAAGATATTTAAATCACCCTTAATGACAGGAGAGATACAAGAGGATTGGAGAATAGCCAATGTTGTTCTGCTGCTTAAAAAAGGCACTAAACAGAAACCAGGAAATTATAGGCTGGCGAGTTTGACATCAGTTGTGGGGAAGTTATTGGAAGGTATTCTGAGGGGCCAGATATATACTGTAAATATTTGGATAGACGTGGACTGATTAAGGATAGTCAGCATGGCTTCGTGTGTTTTAGGTCGTGTCTAACCAATCTCAGCAACACACACAAAATGCTGGAGGAAATTAGCAGGCCAGGCAGCATCTATGGAAAAAAGTACAGTCGACATTTCAGGCATAAACCCTTCGGCAAGATTGGAGAAAAAAGGAATATATTTAAAAGGTGGGGGAGGGGAGAGAGAAACATAAGGTGATAGGTGAAACCTGGAGGTGGAGGGACGAAGTAAAGAGCTGGGAAGTTGATTGGTTAAAGAGACAGAAGGCCATGGAAGAAAGAAAAGGGGGCAGAGCACCGGAAGGATAAGGAGATGGGTGGGCAAGGAGATAAGGTGAGAGAAGGCAAAGGGGATGGGAAACAGTGAAGGATAGGGGGTGGGGGGCATTACCGGAAATTTGAGAAATCAATGTTCATGCCATCAGGTTGGAGGCTATCCAAATGGAATATGAGGTGTTGTTCCTCCAACTTGAGTGTGGCCTTGTCACGGCAGTGGAGGAGGCCATGGATGGACATATCGGAATGGGAATGGGAAGTGGAATTATAATGGGTGGCTGCTGGGAGATCCTACTTTTTCTGACAAATCCCACTTTTTAAGTGCTTGGCGAAGCAGTTTCCCAATGTACGTCGGGTCTTATCGATATACAAGAGGTTACACTGGGAACACCGGACACAGTATATGACCCCAACAGGTTCACAGGTGAAGTGTCGCCTCACCTGGAAGGACTGTTTAGGGCCCTGAACGGTAGTGAGGGTAGGGGCAGGTGTAGCACTTGTTCCACCTACAAGGATAAATGCCAGGAGGGAGATCAGTGGGGAGGGGCAAATGGACAAGGGAGTAACCTAGGGAGCGATCCCTGAAGAAAGCAGAAAGTTGGGGGGATAGGGGAGGGAAGGCTGTGTTTGGTGGTGGTATCCCATTGGAGATGGCAGGAGTTTTGAAGAATTATACGCTGGACGCAGAAGCTGGCGGTGAGGAGAAGAGGAACCCTATCTCTGGTAGGGTGGGGTAAGAGCAGACGTATGTGAAATGGGAGAGAGGATGGAGGAAGGGAAGCCCTTTTCTTTGAAAGAGGAGGACATTTCCTTCGTTCTAGGATGAAAAATCTCATCCTGAGAGCAGATGCGGTGGAGACAGAGGAATTGAGAGAAGGGGATGGTGTTTTTACACATCTTAAACAGGTTTTCAAGGAAGTTAGTAGGAAAGTAGATGAAGGCAAGGCAGTGGATGTTGTTTGCATTGACTTTAGTAAGGCATTTGCCAAGGTCCCGCATGGGAGGCTGGTCAAGATGGTTCAGTCACTTGGCATTGAAGATGAGGTAGTAAATGGGATTAGACATTGACCTTGTGGGAGAAGCCAGAGAGTGGTAGTAGACGGTTGCCTCTCTGACTGGAGGCCTGTGACTAGTGCAGTGCCGCAGATCTCAGTGCTGGGTCCTTTCTTATTTATCATCTATATCAATGATCTGGATGATAATGTGGTGAACTGGATCAGTGAATTTGTGGATGACACCAGGATTGGGGTGTAATGGACAGTGAGGAGGGCTATCATGGCTTGCAGAGGGATCTGCATCAGCTGGAAAAATGGGCAGAAAAAATGCAGCTGGAATTGAATGCAGTCAAGTATGAGGACAGGACCAACCAGGGCAGGTCATACACTGTGAATGGTAGGCACTGGGGAGTGTGGTAGAACAAAGGGATCTGGGAATACAGGTGCTGTCACAGGGAGACAGAATCGTGAAGGAAGCTTTTGGCACATTGGCCAGGAGATGGGATGTTCCATTGAAGTTGTATAAGACATTGGTGAGGCCTAATTTGGAGTATTGTGTGCAACTTTGGTCACCTACCAATAGGAAATATGTAAACAAGTTTGAAAGAATGCATAGAAAATTTACAAGGATGCTGCTGGGTCTGGAGGACCTGAGTTATAAGGAAAGATTGAATAGATTAGGCTCTGTTCTTTAGAACATAGAAGATTGCGAGGAGATTTGATAGAAGTACACAAAATTTTGAGGGGTATAGGTAGGGTAAGTGCAAAAAGGCTTTTCCCTCTGAGGTTGGATGGGATGATGACTAGAAGTCATGGGTTAAGGGTGAAAGATGAGAAGTTCAAGGGGACATGAGGGGAAATTTCTTCACTCGGAGGGTCATAAGAGTGTGGAACGAGCTGCCAACACAAGTGGTGCATGCGAGTTCAATTTCCCATTTAAGAGAAGTTTGGATAGGTGCACGGAGAGTAGGGATATGGAGGGCTATGGTCCCGTTGCAGGTTGATGGGAGTAGACACTTTAAATGAATTTGGCATTGACTAGATGGGCTGAAGGGCCTGTTTAAGTACTGTATTTCTCTATGACTCTATGAAGCACTTGACTATAAGGAAAGACTGGATAAGCTGTGCCTTTTATCCCTGGAGGGCAGTAGCCTGAGAGGTAATTGTATTGAGTTATAAAAAAAATCATAAAGGTGTAGATTAGGTGAGATGGAAAAAAATTAAAAGGGACCTGAAGGGGAAATTTTCCACATGGAGGATGGTGAATATATGGAATGTTTTCCAGAGGAAGTGGCTGAAGTGAGGAAGACTGCAATGCTTAAAAGACATTTAGACAGGTACCTAGATAGGAAAGGTATAGAAGGATATGGGCCAATTGAGGGCAAGTGAGACTAGTTCAGTAGACAAGCTGGTCAGCATGGATGAGTTGAGCCAAAGGCCAGTTTCTGTGCTCTATATAACTGGATAGCCGCAGAAATAGGAAGGATTAGTAACATGGCAACTCCAAGTATGAATATGCACAAGGAAAAGCTAATGTGGGAGAAGTAAGTTTGATTTTGACAAGGAGAGCAGAGGCTGAAAGTTTTAAAATCACTATGTGAGACAGCAGTAAACTGAAGCTCATGCAGTTTCTGTAACTTTGTAGGTGAAGTTGAATGTTAGACTGTATTACATTAACAGTGGCATACAACTGAGGAATTTGTGCTGAGACTACATCAGGAGCAGTGTGTGTAGCTTTGCTCTCCATACCTAACAAAGAATATTTTTGCCTTGGCTGCTGTGCTCAACAATCAGATTCTTGAAGTGAGAGTGTTAATCTGATGACAAGGGGCTGAGTTTAGAACTCTGTGGCATGCATGATACCTTGGAAACATGGACGATTCTGAGAGCAAGCTGAAAATGCAGGAAATATTCAACAGGCCAGTCGTCATCTGAGAGGATAGAAACAAGTTAAATTTCATGCGAATGAACTTTATCAAAACACTGAGATTTCTGATGAAAGGTATCAACCTGAAACTTTAATGCAGTTTCTTGCTCCAGAGTTGCTCACTGACTTCAAACATTTTATGTTTTATTTCAGGTTTTCAACAGCTGCATAAAAGAGGAAAGGTCATATCTATCTATTTGTCTTTCTCCCCCCCTCTCTCTCTCTGTTTGGTTGGGGGGGGGGATTACGTGTATGGTGAGGGTGGGGTTAGGTATACGGTTGGGGGCGTTGCTAGTTGTATGGTCGGGGGAGCGGTGTTAGTTGTGTGGTCAGGGGGAGTGTTAGGTGTATAGTCGGGGGGGATGATAGGTATACGGTCTGGGGGATGTTAGGTGTAGGGTTGGGGGGTGTGAGGTGTACGGTCGGGGGGTGTGAGGTGTACAGTCAGGGGTTGTTAGGTGTATAGTCCGGGGGGGTGTTAGTTGTGTGGTCAGGCAACGTTATGTGTATGGTCAAATGCTTTTACTGGTGAAATGATCATGAGTAATGGAGATTGGGTAGCATCTGGTTGATTTTCTGTGTGTGTCTGTGATCAGATGATTTGCTACTAAAGCTTCTTCCAATTGAGAGAAATAATTCCAGCTGAAAACACATGTCTCCAGCAGGTATAAAGATAAACGAGCTGGTGCCCTGGTATGCTGGAGATGCAGAGGCTTCTATTCTGCTTTCCCGGCAGTCTGTAATTCAAATGTCCACTATCTTACAAATAAGATGGGTGAGTTAATGCTACTCATCAGGATAACATGTTCAAATCCCATTGTCGGGTAACCTAGTGGGAGGAATGTACATAATTTACAACCACCAACATTGAGTTGGGTTTCACTTTAAGAGGCTGGTCTGATGTGATGATGTTATTATATAAGAAGTTTCTAGTGCGCTTTTGGGCGTAGGTTTTCTAGTACAATGAAGTGTGTTGCGGGTTTGATTAAACAAAAAAATGCCTCACTTTGTTTGGGAAAGCCTACATTGGTGAACTCGATGCTCTACGACGATTCTGGAATTATTGAATATGTCAGCCAATATCGTTGTTTTGAAACTGCCGGAGTTTTGGAAGCAAAATGCCGTTGCTTGTTTCGTACAATCTGAGGCTCAAATCGCGCTTCAAGAAATCATTGCTGACGATACGAAATTTCACTACCGGTAGTGTCGCTCAGCAATTCTACAATGGCGAGAGTGGTGAGTCTGCCTGACCACAGTAATTACCAATCACTGAAAACTTGCCTTTTACAGACTTGTGGACTGTCAGATCTGAGCGTGCGGAACAACTGCTCTCCTTGCCCTGTCTCAGAGAAGCCGGACTTTTGGAACTAATGGACCATATGCTGTCTCTCCTGAAAAATCACCATCCTTGTGTTTTTAAAGAACTCTTTATGCAGTAAATGCCTGATCAAGTTTGCATAGCCCTCGCTAATGCACCCATGAAGGACTATAGGGAGCTCGCAGATCAGCATAGACTTTCCAATGGCTGATGAACTATTAAAAGACAAGAGCTTCTTTTTGGTTACCTGGATTACATACTTGTTGCCAGTGCCCAAATCTGAACAAGTATTACTTCTGCGCACTTGTTGGGCGCTTAAGCCAATACAGGCTGATTACTTACCCTGCTAAATGCCAGTTTGGGTTGTCAACCATTGACTTTCTTGGCCATTGACTCCACAGAAGGTGCGAAACCACACCCATCAAAGGTAGCCACTTTTATGGATTTCCCATTGCCCTGCACTACAAAAAAATCCACAGGAGTGTTTAGGTATGGTAATTTTCTATCACTGTTTCATTCTGCAAGCTGCTGAGCTGATGCTCCCCCTGTATAGTGTGCTTAAAGGTATTTGATGATACCAAACAAGCTCTTTCCAATTGACCGTACTGGCACATCCGCTCCCCAGTGCACCCATAACCATTACTGCTGCTGCTTCAGACTATGTGGGTGCTGTACACGAACAGTGGGTTGGAGGTATGTGGCAGCCGCTCACCTTCCTCAGCCAGCAGCTCCTTCCCCCTGAAAGCGTACAGCGCATTTGACTGTGAGTTCTTTGGTCTCTATCTGGCTTTCCGCCATTTTCATTTTCTTCCAGAGAGTCGCCATTTCAGTGTTCATTGACAACAAACCCCTCGTGCATGCAATGGCCAGAATATCAGATCCTTGGTCTGCATGGCAGCAACAGCACCTGGCCTACATACCCGAGTTCATAGCCACTATACAACACATCAAGGGGATAAAAAGCTGTGGCTGATTGCCTCTCATGGCCAGCCATTGACACCATACACATAGGGGCTCAATACATCGGCTGACCGAGTTACCGATGCAGAGATCCAGGCTTACTGAACAGCAGTTATAGGCCTGTGGTTGGCTGACCTTAAGTTTGGGGAAGCTGGGGTTTCTTCTCCTGTGTGATATCTCAACAGGTCAGCCTCACCTCATCTTGCCTGCAAACTGGAGACGGACTGTTTTTGACTCCATACATGGCCTCTCACATCCAGGCTGGAAGCCTCACAGAAACTGGCTGCACTAAAGTTTGTGTGGCACGCCCTCAGAAAGGATGTGCTTGATTGGACTACAGCTTGTGTGGCCCAGAACCTCAGCATTAGGCTACCTCACACCATGACGTATCACCCGCGGTCCAATGGCCTATGTGAATGGTTCTGCTAATCCTTAAGGGCTGCTCTGAGGGCTTCCTTGATGGGTGAGTGTTGGCATAATTGTCTTCCATGCATCCTGCTGGGGCTCAGAACAGCTCCACAAGAGGACTTGCAGTTGCCCATGGCTGAGTTGGTGTACAGGTAGCTGTTAGGAGTGCCAGGTGATTTTATTCTTGATGTCATGACCACCTGGCAACAGCGTTCCACCCTCCTCAGTAAGTTCAATTCCTTTACACTCATCCCTATCACCTGTCTTGGCATATAGCACTCTTGGGCTCCCATTGACCTACATTCTACCTTGTTTGTTTTCATCCGCCATGATGCGCATCAACATCCCCTTAGGCCCCTTTATGATGGCCCGTTCAGCATTTCGGAATGGGGAGAAAAGACTTTTATCATAGATAAGAGCGGTAAACGTGAATGTATTTTGGTAGATCACTTTAAACCAGCCCATCAAGGTCTGGAAGATTCCACTGCCATGCCCCTAGCATCACAATGTGACCATGAGTGTGTCAACACACCCTGGACGAGCCAGAGGCACCGATCATTCCTCCACCCATAAACACTGGACCTGAGCCAGGCTCACAATGCCGGTTTTAGTGAATTCTGGGGGCCTATGCAGGGAAACATACCTGGGAGAAATGTACATGACCCACAACTATTAACATTGAGGTGGGGTTTCACTTTGAGAGGCTGGTCTGACACGATGACATTATTATGTAAAGCGTTTTTAGTGTGTTTCTATTGTGTAGGTTTTCAAATTCAATCAGATGTGTTACATGATTCATTAAACATAAAACACCTCATTTAGTGTTATTTGTGAAAACCTACCCCAGGATGCCAGCTATTTAGAGTAGACTATGTGGCAAGTTGAGTGGTGATGGTTTGTGCAGATTTATCAATAACAGATGGTGCAGGAATGCGTTCTCGTCTTTTCTTTTTCCTCTGCTGACTTAAAGGCTCTTTTCATTCATTGTAAACCTTTCTGCCCACCCAGGGATTTTCGCTCTGTAATCCTGGCCGGTATTTATATTCCCCTCCGGCCAACACTCAATCTGCACAAAGGCTGTTGCTTGACCTGCCCAAACACCACCAGAAGATCAGATGCTCCACACGCAAGGACAGAACTCCTACACCAACATTCAAAGGGGTGTTCCACCATTCTCCCCAAGCACCCTTGGCAACTCTGACCATGCCACGATCATTCTCTTCCTCAGCTGCAAATGAAAACTGGAACATTAAACTAACCAGGACCACCAGACAGCAATGGACTCCTGAGGCTGTTTAGACTCCACGGATTGGAAGGCTGGTGTAGCCATCTAGATAAATATGCTGACACATATCCTCTGTGAAGATGTGTCTTCCTAAAAAGATCATTGTGAGGTAAAACAGTGACAAGCTGTGGTTCACCCAGGAGTTGAGGACTCTCAGATCTGCAAAGGATCGTGCCTGCAGATCTTGAAACAGAGTGAAATATAGTTCTGCGAAACAGTAGTTCAATAAATTTCTGGAAGTGGCAAAAGCCACTTACAAGGATCAGCTCGAGAGAGATTTCAACAACAACAGCAAGGCAGTCTGGAGTTCCCAGCAAAGTCTTACAATTTCAAACAGAAGTGCTCCCATCTCCCCTCCCCTACCTTGGCCAATCTGCTCTATCAGTTTTATTGCCAGTTTGACAAGGACAATCAACATTGGTCTCTTCTCGTTTCCTCTGATCCTGATTATGCTAAGCCCCTACTCCCCTCTCTTTCACAACCACCCTAATGTCACCATCCCCTTCACCTAATCCCATTCAGCTTCTTCACCCTCCTCCCTCCATCCCAACCTATACTTTCTGTGAAGCAAGAAGATATTTGCAAACTATTTGGAAAATAGAACACTAGGAAAGCTGAAGGCCCTGATGGTGTCTCATCTGCCTCTGAGCTGATCAGCTGGCTCCTGTTTTCACCTCCCTGCATTATGCACTGCTTTAAAGTTGCTACAATCAATGCCAGATCTCAAGAATGACAAGATCACTGGAATTGTTGATTACAGGACAATCACTCTGACTTCAGTAATTATGAAAACTTTTGAAGATCTGATGTTGGCCTACCTAATGCCCATTACTGAGCTGCCTATTGACCTGTCACAGTTTGCTTATAGAGCAAATCGCTCCGTTGAAGATGCAGTTAACTTGTGCCTTCATTACATTCCTTAATATTTGGACCCTCCCAACATCTACGTGAGAATCTTGTTCGTGGATTTTAGCTCTGCCTTCAAAATACTTGTTCCAGATGTGCTGTACAGCAGCTAATCTATCTAGCTGTACTCTACAGTCTCTATCAGTGGATTACTTGTACAAACCAATGTCTAGAAGCATAGGCTCCCCTCAGGGCTGCTTTCTTTCACTCCTCCTGTTCCCACTTTATATAAATTACATCCCTCAGGAGATGACAAGTGTACAGTCAGGGGGGTGTCAGGTGTATGGTCAGAGGGGTGTCAGGTGTATGGTCAGGGAAGAGTCAGGTGTATGGTCGGGGGGGGGGGAGTCAGGTGTATGGTCGGGGGGATGTTTGGTGTACGGTCGGGGGGTATGTTTGGAGTACGGTCAGAGGGATGTTTGGTGTATGGTTGGGGGGGGGAGTCAGGTGTATGGTCAGGGGAGTGTTAGGTATACAGTCGGGGGGGATGTTTGGTGTATGGTCAGGGGGGTGTTATGTATACAGTTGGAGGGATGTTTGGTATACGGTCGGGGGGAATGTTTGGTGTACGGTCAGAGGGATGTTTGGTGTATGGTTGGGGGGGGAGTCAGGTGTATGGTCGGGGGAGTGTTAGGTATACAGTCGGGGGGGGGATGTTTGGTGTACGGTCAGAGGGATGTTTGGTGTATAGTCAGGAAGGTATCAGGTGTATGGTCAGGAGGGTGTTAGGTTTATGGTCAGGGGATGTTGGGTGTATGGTCAGGTGTGTGTTAGGTGTACGGTCAGGTGGGTGTTGTATGGTCAGGGGATGTTGGGTGTACGGTCAGGGGTGTGTTAGGTGTATGGTCAGGGGGGTGTTGTACGGTCAGGGGATGTTGGGTGTACGGTCAGGGGGACGTTGGGTGTACAGTCAGGGGGGTGTTGTACGGTCAGGGGATGTTGGGTGTACGGTCAGGGGGACGTTGGGTGTACGGTCAGGGGGACGTTGGGTGTACGGTCAGGGGATGTTGGGTGTACGGTCAGGGGTGTGTTAGGTGTATGGTCAGGGGGGTGTTGTACGGTCAGGGGATGTTGGGTGTACGGTCAGGGGGACGTTGGGTGTACAGTCAGGGGGACGTTGGGTGTACAGTCAGGGGGGTGTTGTACGGTCAGGGGGACGTTGGGTGTACGGTCAGGGGGACGTTGGGTGTACGGTCAGGGGGGTGTTGTACGGTCAGGGGGACGTTGGGTGTACGGTCAGGGGGACGTTGGGTGTACAGTCAGGGGGGTGTTGTACGGTCAGGGGGACGTTGGGTGTACGGTCAGGGGGACGTTGGGTGTACGGTCAGGGGGGTGTTGTACGGTCAGGGGGACGTTGGGTGTACGGTCAGGGGGACGTTGGGTGTACGGTCAGGGGGACGTTGGGTGTACGGTCAGGGGATGTTGGGTGTACGGTCAGGGGTGTGTTAGGTGTATGGTCAGGGGGGTGTTGTACGGTCAGGGGATGTTGGGTGTACGGTCAGGGGGACGTTGGGTGTACAGTCAGGGGGGTGTTGTACGGTCAGGGGGACGTTGGGTGTACGGTCAGGGGGACGTTGGGTGTACGGTCAGGGGGGTGTTGTACGGTCAGGGGGCTGTTAGGTGTATGGTCAAGTTACGCCGATGGATCAGAATTTGACTCTCACACAAAAATCGACCTGAATAAGAACGAATAAAAGACAATTGCAATTCATCTACAATGTTCAAGTCAGGATACTCTGCACCTCCCAGCCGCATAATGCTGGTTTTTGTCCGTTTAGAAGCAATATCGATTAACAGAATCTACTGAAGGAACACCTGGCAACCTGTATTGTGCTAATCCTCTCGAAATGAGATCTTGGAAAAGGTTTTATTCTTTCAGTCGGTTGAATTCATTTGCTCTGAACAATCCGCTGCACGCGGTGAAAAATGAATCCTGGAAACAATAATGAGAATAACAAACCAATCCATCTGCCCAGTTCTCCATCATCATTTGCCAAGAAGCTGCATGCAAAGTTAAATGGTTTATTCGGCGAGGCGCTGATTTTTATTACGTTGTAACAATATCAGTGTTTTGTCTGCTGTTGTATTTTTGAGGTTTATGGTGTGATGATTCCAAACGAGTTCTTCCGCAGCGGCTCCTACAAACAAATGCGTCGCAAGTATCTCGCTCCCCAGCGTCACTAGATGACATCCCGGTGCTGAGAGGAGGGCGACGCCACAAAGGCTGAGAAATATTATTGCAGAGAAACCCCTCCACTGATGATAACGGCATTATCGACCGTTATCTACCAGATTGTTATTTTGTATTGATTCATTAATTCTCAGTTTGTTTACTTCCTGGTTTCCAGGGCAACATTATTGTTTTCATCAATTACGCGCTGTTATTGTCTGTAGCAATCTGCAGGTAGTTCGTACATCCCAACTTTCCTTTGACAGCGAGAGCAGGTGTATACGCATCTTATTTAAAAAAATAAAGAAAATGCATTTTCTTCTCTTTACTCAGGAAAGATCATGCCCCTGAGAAATTGGTGTGTTTTTAAAACATCTGTCAGCGTGTGCGTTGGTGATAGTAGACGAGTGCGATGCCCCCCACAATCCCCACATGAACGAGACACAGAAGGGTTATAAAATCTCTGCTGAAATATTTTAATTTGCTCAAACCAAATTCTTACGAGCGTGGAATTATTTGGGTCAATTGAACATTATGTTTCTGATGGATTCCATGTTGGGTTTAAAGATCCAATTGAGCAAAATAAAAACACCCCTCTTAGAAAAGTACATTTCTAGGATCAGCAAAACCATAATCCAGTCATGTCGCTTTATCCTTGTTTCACCTAAATAACGGTTAAGGCTATAATCTGTTTTCAAATGAATGGGTGAGTGTTATGAAGATTTTTTACTCGTGTAAATAGAGGAGTGATCAGACAGTTAATCCCGCTGTGTCGGGAGCTCGCCAAAGGCAAGGAAGAGAGCAGCTGTATGGAAATAAGCGCCAGTGGTTAGGCGGAGACAACAGCACGAACTGGCCATTTCCCCGAGCAAACTCTCCCGTTTACCAGCTCAAATATTGATTTAAGTACGGCGATCCACTCAGTCCTCAAGAACCAACGCTTAGGATATCAAAGTAGGCAAGCTCACCATCTCTACAACACTGTTGTCCTTGTTGACTAAAGAATGATTGTGAAATCTCTCACTTCGGAGACGATAATATCAAGAAGGGGATAATGTCAGAACGAATCAAAAGCGGCGGCACGCGTCATAATGTTTGCAGCTCCACATTTTGAACAATAGCAGACAGGCTGCCCACAACACAACGTTTGATGACTAATGTAAGATTTACGTTATAACAAACCGCATCCCCCCCAGAAAACGAGATGTGAGCGTGGCAGCGGCAAGTTATGCGCTCGATTGAATGGGTCAGTCCGACTGATATGACTCAGATATTTCACAGTCCTCGCAGTATAATTGGAATACGGAAAGCGTGTTCCTTTCTATGCATTGAACCCGAAACTAAATGATCGCCAAAATAAATACAAATATCTTTACGTTTTCTTTTGAGTTTCCATCCAAGCACTTGACTTAATCTGTGGAGAATTGGCTATAAAAACATACAGCTCAATAATGTTGCCTTCTCCAGGTTATTGCAGTGGAAAGAATTCCGAGTGTAAGATACACATATCGCCACACATTGCGCAATTATCATCCCATTACTTACTGTAGGTACCTGTTGTGTTTGTTTTTTATTGGGCAGATTAAACATTAGATATGCTGCCACACCAAGGCATTTTTTAAAAGTACTGTTTACCTAAACAGAGCAAGGTGAACCGATTATTCCAGATGTAGTAATTAATTTCTAGTTCATCATTGATCTGCTGTCTGAAAATACTGATTCTATTTAAATATAGGATGATCCACACAGATGTAATCATACATGGTCACTATATATACATTGGATAGTTTACCGCCGCCATATTTTAATGCAATTATATCAAGCATTAAAGCGAATTTAAGATCAGGTTCTGTTTCCCGGAATGATTCAACAGATTGCTAACTTTTGGTAATTGAAATAACTTCATCAATTTCAAAACAACTATCGGACCGCTAAGTCATATTAATCAAAAATTACAACTGGACACCGCACTGAAAGATGGCTTCGGCAGGGTAATGCGTTTAGTCGCTGCCGCAAGAACGACAATATTTACAAAGAAGGAAACGTGCTGGTTACGGATTCTGAAATACGACCAATCCACAACGTCACGGCAACACGCCCTATTTTAGGCTTAGTGAAGAAAGTCAGGAAAAAGTTTAAATCAGATAAACTGCTGGTGTAGAACTATAGTAGGGAATGGGTGTTTGGTGGCTGGCTGCTACAATTTCTTGCATTTATAATCATTAGGGAGGCGGACAATAAATTGAGTCATCAACAAGTTACACGTGTGAAAAAGTATGCGTCTCTTCGTCTGGAGAAGAAAGATTTTCCTTTTCGCTGTTCTTTTCCCACCATGTGATCTTTTTGATGACAGACCGGTTATCTTACTATCACAATACACAAACCACGGTCATCCTATTGTCCCTTCTCTCCTCCTCTTTTATCACCCACGCCTTCTGATTGGACCACCACCATTCTAAACAAAAGGCTTCTCCATCATAAAAGGAAGACAGTCATGTCGAGAATCAGCGCTACAATTTCCCGACTCATTTGAACGGACTTTCAGTCCAGATATCCGGCAAAATACCCGAGTCATCGAGTGAAATCCGTGTACTCCCTTCCTTACTCTTGTAAGGTACGGATTGATTCGCCTTTGCAAGAATATTCCCGCGAGATTGAAGATGCCTAGGGGATTTCTAGTGAAGAGGAACATTAAATCGTCTCCGGTATCATATAGGATTCGGAGTGAGGAAAGACAGCCACTGGAAATTCCTCTTTTGAGCGGGAATGCGCGAGCAGCCGTATACCCACGGAGCATTTCACAGCCATGTCCTCAGAAAAATAGTCCAGGACAGCTTAAGGATGGATTTACGCAGGATGAAATCGTGGACACAACCCATAGAAAGGACGAACTAGAGGAGGACGGTGCTTCAGGTACATTCTACTCTAAAGACACTTTCTCAGAGTATAGTATCTCTGGTTGGGCTAATGTCTCTTACACACCCATCAAACCTATTGACAAGGAACTCGAGACCGATTTCTTTGATACTTGTCTAAGCCAGTCTACTTCAGATGAGCATTTCGTTGCTGCGGCCTCGTTAAACCCAATAGAGAGGCTCTTGGTTCAACCCCCTTTCTCCCCGATGACTGCGAAGTGTGGAGGCATTACTCGCCTGTACTCACCTTTCCACGGAAGCAAAAGATGCATGCCTGATCCCGGCAACCGCAAGCAGAAGAGCGCCCCGAAGAAGACCAAAATAATTAGGAAACTGAACTTCGAGGACGAGGTGAGCACTTCACCCGTCTTGGGTCTACGAATTAAGGTTGATCCCACGGAATGCAAGCCGTCTTCGGCACTGATGAATAAACCCCTTGGAGAATTCATCTGTCAGTTGTGCAAAGAACAATATTCGGACCCGTTCTCTCTTGCTCAGCACAAGTGCTCCAGGATCGTTCGCGTGGAGTACCGCTGCCACGAGTGTGATAAAGTCTTCAGCTGCCCAGCTAACCTGGCCTCTCACCGGCGCTGGCACAAACCTCGGACTGATCCAAATCCCCAGAGGGACAACCAGAACTGCTTGGTGCCAGGCAGCAAGGAGAACTCGGGGGAGGACAACAGCAGCTCCGGCACCATGGACAGCGCCAAGGAGCCAGGCTGCTCGCGAGCTGGTGCAGCCCAGCGGATGGACGGCCGCTTCCAATGTCGCTTCTGCGGCAAAAGATTCCGTCGACAGGCTTACCTGAGAAAGCACCTAAGCGCCCACGAGGCGGCTGGGTCGAGCGTCCACAGCCACCTTCGGGCGGCCCGGATGTCTTTCCCTTGTCAGCTGTGCGGGTCGGACGTGCAGACGGCCGAGAGCCATGATAAGCACCTACTCTGGCGTGCGGTCAGCGGCGCAGGACCGGCGCTTTTCGGGCCGGACTGTGGTGACAAATGCGCCGCTGCCAATGAGCACGCTGACAAGAGCGACCTGGGAGCCCTGCCCTTCTGCTGCAAACTCTGCTCATCGACTTTCTTCAGCTCGCCCGGACTTACGAGGCACATCAACAAGTGCCACCCGTCAGAGAATAGACAGGTGCTGCTTCTGCCTCTGCCGGCTCCGGTGGGGTGTTAGTACTACCGTAGCTGGGCTCTCCTATGGCTTGTAAAGGAATCCGTGGTGAAAAATTCTCTTCAGAACGATTCATACTCACTGAGAAAATATAGTCTAAACAGCGATTTGATATTATAGCAGAAGACTATAGTACACCTCAGACAGTTCGCTGCTCGTCAATGGACAATGCTTCCGTGCTGTTTAAATAACATTTCCAATTTTCTGAGTACGCACTGTAACATTTAACTATTAGGACTGAACATCAAATATCAAAATTGATAAACTTAATGTTGCTTTTACGGATGGGTGATGAGGGCCAGAGATAAAATATATTTCAGATAACTATATTGCAAAAGAATGGCCTAGTCTTAATTAGAATTTGAATTCAACATAATCGATTATGTTGTTCCATTTTATGATAAACATTTTATATCATGATATTTGTTTAGATTCTAGCCCATTTCGGAGCGTTGCGACGACATACAACTTTAGAGTTGCGTTACGATTTTAAAGAACAAATCAGGCCTTGTAATCCCAACTGATAATTGTAATTTGCTTTTAATTGGTTGTTTTATAGACTCTTTATAATATTCACTGACGTCAGAGAAAGAACAGATTTTGTACTCTTCTACAATTCTTGGAGGAACGTTACCTGAGTTTAAATAACTGCAAAATTCTTGACCTATTATTAGATACCAAAGGAGTCCACTTCATATCGCCTTTATTCAGTCTTTTTTTCATTCATCCACAGGATCGCCCTCATTGCCTATCTCCAAATGGGGCGAACAGCCTTCCTAAACGCTTAAGTCCTTGTGGTAAAAACACCTTTTATTTATATTAGGCTGTTTGAGGATTTCAATTTAGAAATGACGTGTAGAATAGCCATATAGGTCCAAGTCAGGAGAGTCTGTGCCTTTTGAAGGGAATTTGGTCTGCCTCCAGGTTTCTACTGACATTTTCTGGTCTTAATGGTAGACATTTTTTCGTAATGGAAATGCTGCAAAATTGGTGTTGTTCGGTTGCCGCAGTGTACCTTCTTAATGACATATAACATGGCCAAGGTGCACCGATCCTGTGAAACGCCTCACATTGTATTCAACATCTAACCTGATCATACAGTCACTATACTTAATGCTGATTCAGTTAAAAATCTCATCATTACAACCCGCAGAATATTAATGATAGTGCAATTGATAATAACAATGCTGGTGATAAATGGAATTGGTTGAATTCTATCTTTGTCTAGCCATAGTTGTGTAGCACCAACCCAAGTATTAACATGTTCAGGTCCTGCTATGTGGTGGCATCAGCTGTTTCATTGTCCAAAAAAATCAAAATTAGAATTGATAGCTTTTCAGCTACTCCGTGAATACCACCACACATTACTTTATGATGCTAGAATGATCGATGATGAGGTGACAGAAGATGGATGAGGCTTCTGCCCTAAGGAATTCCTGCAGCAATATTCTGCTTTGGAAGTGATCGGCCTTCTGCAATTTTAGCCACTGTATCAGTCTTGATTCTGGGCAAAGGGGAGTTTCTCATCAATTTCCATTGGTTGCAATTTTCATAGGGATCTTTGACTTTTCACATGTCCAGATGTTGCCTTGACGTCCCACTCATCTCATCTATTTTCTTGTCCAATGAGGTATGATGCTGACTAGTCTTTGCAGTGTCCAAACTAAATAACAGAATGTATGCTATTGGCAAAGAAAAACCAACAGTTAATAACCTCTTGTATATCTTTGCTGATTAATGAGAGTAAGATACAATTAACCAGATTGCATTTATCATTGCATTTTAAATGCTGGGTTATTTTCTACCTTTATTGCATAGTCAATTGTACTAAAGCTAACTTGGTAAATACTGACTGCTAATACAGTACAAGTTCTAGAAACACCTTCAAATTGCAGACATACAGTGTTTACTGTAGTACATTAAACTGTATCTTGATATCATTACAGAGAGAATAAAGTTAGCTTAAGGCTGGTTTATGTGATAGCGAGGACTCTGATAATCATCCCTTTGGCACTTCTGGTTCAAGATGGTCCTTTCAACTTTTGATGCTGTCTTCAGCTGAATTGTTCTCATTTAGAACTGAACCAGGAAGAGTTCAGTTAAGTTATTAGGTATATGTTGAACCATGATTTTACAGAGATTCTAAGTTTCAAACCGTTGGTTTAGAAAGTGCTAGTATACTAGAGTAGACAGAAACATGATTTTAGTGTGAACTTATCAGCTCATCTCCACAACTATTGCACAAGTGTGTTCCATATTTATTTAATGAATCAAATTTATTATTTCTTGCTGCTTTGGGATATTTAACTTGGTTCCAGATATTGCTTTCCCAGGAGTCCTATTTATTATTCAATCTTCTATTCCATTTGGTCTGTACTCCCTATAACTTTACAGTACTTCACTGTTTTCCCTTGATTATCCAGTTAAATCTGGCATCACAATTGATTTTTTTATAGTTTATCCTCACTCTTAATAAATAATGCAATTTAAATTTTAAGCACACAACCCCAATATAGACTCTGAACCTCTAATCAGATATGCACACAACACATAAGGATAATACCTTCTTCAGGTTAACAATATTATGATAATAAACTCAAATTATTTGCATTATTTAACATTTACAAATTTGGGATGTACAAATCAGTTTTATATTATTTGTACTTTATTCATATTTATATTAATAACTTTTCATTGACTGGATAAACATTTATCTTCCAAATGATTTGCTTTAGTCTGTAGCATGAGAAAATATTACATCTAGTTAATTTATTTTGCTATTGAAATAAAAAATAGGAATCAAATATATATTTTTAATTTAGCTGTATATTTTCATGTTCGTTTTGAAAAATTATTTTGAATACTTTTATCAACTTAGAAAATACTTTCATTTAGATCTACTAGTATATTAATGATAGCCTATTACCACATTAACAATGAAATTTAAACTTTACATTTTTTCAGCAATGAAGTATCATTTGCACGTGAAAACGGACAAATATCTGCTCACCTAAAATTTAGTATTAATTTTGCATTGTGTGTAAAGCAACTACAAATTATTGTTTTGCAATTTGACCAAACCAACTTTTATAAATTCCAGTTATGCAGACCTCTGATTTCAGCTAGAGGGAAAGAGGATTTAGAACCTTAAGACCAAGGTTAGATTATCTTCCAAAATAGATCACATAAAACAAAAATCTTGAGCTGTTATTAATAAGCAAGATATCCCTCTAGCTTTCAAGAAATACAAAAGTGTGGTGGTTAGTCATTCACTAACAACCAGAGCTCTGGGCCTTTTATTTCAGAATAGCTGGAGACTACAAGTTAAAACAATTAAATAAATCTGCGATTTATATTTTAAAAGTCCGTCTCAATAATGGAAACTGTGGAACTACCACTAGAAGATAAAAATCTCCCTAGTTCACCAATATCCTTCAGGGAAAAAACATCTGACAGCTTTCCTCACTTTGTCTATATGTGACTTCAAACTTTCCAATACGGTTGACTCTTAAATGTCTCCTCAATTCAAAGGCAATTTGGAGATGGGCATTTAAAACTGCTACTTCTAGCCAGTTCCACATCCCATGCAGAAACAAAATATTACTCTCCTGTGGAATGTATATAAGTATTTTATTTTACTTACTGCTTTCATTGACGAGATTTTTGTAAACATCCATACTGACAAAGATGGCAGAACTTGTCATTGAAATGTCAGTTAAAATCGATCTGTACCCAGCCAGAAGCTTGAGAAGAGTTTATTCGTCATGTATGCCAGGAAAGCACCAGATCCTCTTTCAACATCCATACTGTACTTAAATTCAAAATGTGGTGTTATGTCATTAAGTATAATTAAGAACTGCAAATTCTAAAAATCATTAAAAATACCTGTACTTAAATCATTTTCATATTTATGATGTACATTTATAAAGCATTTGTCCCTTACAGTACTATATTATATAAATGATTGCCTATTTGTTTTGTGCTGAACAGTGAAGTACCAGTTGTTTCAAATATACAGTATTGCTACACCTGTAGACTGTGTGCACTTGGTCAATGATTTAAACACAAATAGTTTTTACTCTATGTATTTTCCTAAAACACTTCATGTCATTTTAAAGCTATTTTAATAAACAATTGCTTAAAATGAATGCTGTTAGTACCAAATACTGAAAAATGGAATTAATCTTAGTGGCTTGCAATTGAAGAGGAGGTTAATTTGTCATAATCACATTAGATTTATTACTACACATAAAGACAGGACAGTGTAATTCTGAGGAAGAAAAAGTTAGCTAATTCCTAAAGGTAACTTAAATCAATGAAAACAATTACAACAAAGTTTTATAGTTTTTTCAGGATTTCCAGCTGTAAAGGTTATTTTTAAAAGGAAATGCCTTAAGGTTATGCCTTCTAGTCTGATCAGAGATTTATAAATCACTTAATTTTCTTTGTCTGGGAAATAGATAAAGGCAGTTTTTACAGAATGCTTTCTGTATAATAAAATAGAAAAACTCCAATGATATCAGTCACAAATCTGACATGGATCATTATTCAGTTACTATATTTCATGCAGGAGAGCTCTATTGATTTAAGTTTTTATAATTTCATTGGCTTGGAATAAATGTATTATTGGAATTTATGTATTAAGATACATAAAGATCTAGTTGGAAGTCAATGTTATTTTAATTAGCAAGTTAATTTTAATATTCATAATATGTTGGCTTTTTTAAAATGAAAAGCATAAGAAGAATGGATTAACTGCAGAAACAAATGCTCACATGAAAAAAAACAAAGTTAAAGAAGTTATTATTGTAGATTGTGCTAAGAATTTCTATTTGACAGCTGAAGTTTTTGAAACATGCCCTATGAAATTATGAAAGATAATTTTAAAAATGTTGAATAATAGATTATCTGGCCCATGATCTTTTACATCAACAATTAATAGAAAGCAATTAAGGGGACAGCATTACACCGGGCTATCAAGCTGGTCACTGAGGTGCTGAAACACACATTGGCTACATTTTAAAAAGTACAAAACCTCTGTATTAAAGGCTGGGGCATCAATTCAATATTTTTGAATAGCACTGATATTTCAATAATTTTGAAATAAGATGTATGGAACAAATATGGCAAAATAGTGAATTACAAAACTTCAGATTTTTAAAAAACGGATTTTGTTTTTAAACATCGAAGAACATTTATAATATATTCCAAATTAAATATACTTCTAAAATTTTGGTAACAAGATTTCTTCAAAAGGCATGGTAAGAATATTTTTATTGCAATATTCAACAGCACATCTTTCTTCAGCCATTACAAATCTTATAGACAACTACATGATTGACATTACATAATATATCTTTTACCTTATGACTTATTTACACATGCAGTTAGTACTGACATCATGCTACATACTGTTAGTAGTAACATTCCAATTTACTTACAAAATATGAATAATGGTTCCTTATAGGAAAATACATCAAAACAGCTGGAATGTGCATTAAGGTGCACCTCAGCAATTTAAAGTTGACTCAATTCAAGTTCAATTGATTATACAGACTCTATCAATTGTCCCTTTTCCCCTTAGTGCACAGATCACAGAAAATTGAAAATAGAGTGCAAACCCATAAGAGCACATCTAAATACTTTCAGAATTTTCAATGTTTGAATAATAACTTTCACCTTGGCTCTAATCTGGTATCACTTTCTATAGTTTCTTGGATGAAGCCATGCACAAGGTAAATAGTGTAATTCAGCTGCATTCTCAGTGTTTTAGCTCGATTTATATATATTATATGTCAGTGCTTCAAATAAAAGCAAGTCTATACATTTCAGCATAAGAGATTAATTTTCCTCATAAGGTAATTTTTATAGTTGAAATGCTGAGAGACCATTTACATTCCTTGGGAAGTTCATATCTTATAATTTAAAATGAAAATATTCTGTACATGTTCTGTGCCATAAGATTGATTTGGTGAATATATTCTTAAACATAACTTTACATTTACGTACAAACTGAAAACTTACTTTACATTCCTGAATTGTGCACAAGAAATCTAAAACGTTTCTACTGAAAAATCAAAACTATTTACAAAGTAGATAATGTACATAAAAGTAAGTATCATAATTTCAAAAAGACAATCCCAAATAACTAATGGGGCATTCAGTTTAACTAGCCAAATACAATGGGACAAGAAAATGCTTTTCATTGAAAGTGCAGTAAATATACAGGTAAGTAATTAAGTGGACGTAGGGAAGCTGCACTGTACAACAAAGCATAGATTGCTAAAATATATATTTTGTAAGCTAAAAATAGAACTCCAGTGTTCTTAATAAAAAAATAGTTTACAAGGAACAGGTTTCAAATGAATATGGAGTGGCAAATAGATATCTAATAATTAGCAAGAGAGCAAAACATTTGGTTTAAGCAGCAACATAATAGAAAAAGAACACACATATTTGCAAGGCTAGTTCTGAGGAATTAGAGTGTAATTATTTGTTATAATGTGGTCATTAGGATTTATTAGCTGAACCAGAAGAACGCCGCAATTTCATAGACATACGACTCTTGCTAGCACGAGGTGACATTGGAGAGGCTAAGTCGATCCCGTCCACCCCCTGTGCTGCAGGACTTTCGGCCTGTTGATTCTCTGGGCATGAGCCTGCAAAACAGTGGAAAATAAACTAATATTTGTATGCAAGATAGCAACATGGTTTCTTTTTGTAAATACATTAAATAAGACTTTTAATATAATCCATTGGAGATGAAAAATGCTTAGAATTTTACAAGATATTGTTATACTGTGAAAAGGACAGATTTTGGAAAATTAAACTAAGTAGCTCATATATACTTTAAATCGTATTGTTAAAGTAACAAGGTGATGCATGCTTAGAAGAAAAGTAGTAAACATGTATTATAGTAGGCAAAGAATCGAGTAGCTTTCAGCCCACACCCAGAAAAGTGCAAGCATAAAGAATTCATTCCATGTTAGGCAGTGGCTATGCAGTGTCAAATGGACCAGTCCTGGTTTAGTGAAAATACAAATGGATAAATAAGAAGTTTTATTTGTTTCTGCAGGGCTCTGTAGTCAGCAGAATTCATTAATGATTAAAAATGAGGCAACTTGGTCCTTAATACATTGAGATTAAACTTGAATAGAATTATCTCCCCACTGTGGGTGGAAGATAAAGTAAAATATATGTTTAAAAGAATGTTGATAAAACATACCACAAATTCCAACTTAAAATTAAGTACAAACATTAAATACATTAAAGTAGAACTGCCAGTCTAGCACATTGACACTGAACTAAGCACTAAAGTTTATAACATGACGGAGGCAAAAATGGAAGCTTGATTATATCTGCAGCACAACTGAATTACAATAAAGCATAAACTAAGAGGCCAAATTAATTTGGACTGATGAGAGATCATCTCAAAAATATAATAACAACAATCCCATATTTGCTAAGTCAACTAGATTTGAAGGAATATTCAATTTAGGTAATACAACACTTCTTTACCAAGGATACATCTGAAACAGGTCTCAAATAGAAAGCAGACACCTTAGCTACACAATTTAATTTCCACCCATTTTTAATCAAATTAAAAGTTTGATTTCAAAAACAGGTTAGCAAGGAAAATATTTTATGGTCCTCTGCAGTCCAAATTAAAGCATTATTTGGACTGGAAATGTAATTTTATGAAACATTTGAAATTATATAAATATAATGAAGTTTCTTTTTCATTAAAGTATTAACAATACATTTCTTTCAATTACAAAATGTTAATCAAGTAAACAAAAATGACCGGTTGAAGGAATTTGTTTTTAAATTTTACACAGCATACCATTCATAGCTAGCGTGAATGACCTTCCGTTTCAAGCCTTTGCCCTTTACCTTGATGAGCCCAATGTTTTCTAGTGGAGGTTTAGGAAGAAGAAGAAATATCACAGCATTTCTTTCTTTAAAATGAAGAAAATGAAGCAAAAAAATTGAATAGGACAGGAACAGGAGAAAGGGGGAAAAAAGAGAACAGGTGTGAGAAGTGACACAAATACTAAAGTTGAAGGGTATTAATAATTAAAGCACAGAACAGAGATAATGAGCAGAATTCCTGATGCCACACCTGAGAAGTTTGTATCTGAACACCTTTAAACTGCTATGCACTGTGGGAAATAAGGATATTTAGAGAACCATACTCATTTCAAATACTGAACATTTCATACAGAAAATCTATAAGAAGTATCCAACAGAAATGCAGTTAGATCTTATAAGCACAGGATGCCTTTAAATGGAAGATTCAGACTAGAATGATGAAATATGATTGCAGTAGAGTCTGTTGGTTCACTGTTGACAATCCAAAGTATTACTAAAATATTAAATTGAAGCTAGGGATCTCTGCATTTAAAGGGAAATAATACTGGAGCAAGCACATAATAAAGCATTTGGCACTACATGTAGCATATAACAATTAAGTACTGTATATCTAAGGGAGCAAAGACACAAATATAAAAAGACATTAACTCCTCACCTGTCCAGAATTCCCTCATTATAATGCTGCACTTTCAATTTGAATACAAAGATAATGGATGGATGGATGGGAGCTCCATGGACTCTGATTTAGTTTGTCAATGTCTACTAAATCAAAAATGCAACTATATTTTATACTAAAATCCTTGGTTACTGAAGTTTTCTGTCAAATACTGCATATGAAGATGCTGGGGAGGCAAAGACAAAGAGACAGAAAGGGAGGAACAACAGAATGACAAACATTGTAGCAGAGCTGGTAGCAATTTGGCTGATAGTTTTCAATGTCACATGAAAGAAAGAAAGCATTTCAGAAAAAAATCAATTCCCAGATTTCATTTACTAGCCCCAAAGATTACTGTACCTTAATGCTCAAAGAGCCTGTGTTAAATGTAATGTGGATTTCTCACCCATTGTCTTTTAAAGCAACAAGTTATAAAGCTCCAACAATTTTTAGGTGAGCATTTATCTACCTCAATATCCCTCCAATCTTTTTATCATACCCCATTTCCCAGTTACTGATCTCTCTGCCAAGAGAAATAGATGTGACTTGTTTATCCTGCTTCGGTCATTCATAGTTTCACAGATCTCACATCTCATTCAAAATCTCCACTCCTTGTGCAATTTTCATATATTTTTTCTGCTTTATCTTCAGTCTTAACACATTATTTCTGTAAAGCACTGATTAAAATGTGCATGTTACTGCTTTATATAATATATAGGTTTATAACCAAGAAGAAAGTACACTGATCACAAACTAGCAAGAAATATAAAAACTGCCAATAAAAATACTTAGGGAGGTCAAAGTGAGCATCAATTCCTTAGAGATGAAGCTGGGAGGCAGGGAAGAAACCATTTAGGAATTATTGATATTTTGCAACAGTTTTTACAGTCAAATATGCTATGAGCATCCTTTAAATACTAAATATTGGGGAGAAATTAATACTCTCACTGTCACAAAAGAATTAGCATTAGGGAAATTAAAGGGCTGAAGGCTTTATGGCTTGCATCCCGAAAAAAAGTGGTTTCAGAGACAGTGAATGCATAGGTGGGAAGAACTGGAGGATTGGAAGACTGTCATTGTGTTGCCATATTTAAAAAGAATGGGAGGCAAAAAGCAGGTAACTCTGGTCCAGTTAGTATAATGCCAGTTTTGGAAAAATGTCAGATAATATTAAGGTGAGCATGTCTGATAAATTTATTAGAAGTCTTTGAGCGAGGATATCAGTCAAAGTAGATAAAAGGGAATCAGTAAATGTGATACATTGGAATTTACAAAAAGTATCTGATAAGGTGCCACATGAAAAACTATTTTGCAAACTAAAACTCATGGTATTTAAAATAATATATTATGCATTGATGATTGGCTAATAGGAAGCAATTGACAGGAAAATGAGGATCATTTTCAGATTGGTAACCGATAACCAAAGGACATCAGTGAGGGACCACAGCCATTTACTATATGAATGATTTAGAGAAAGAAACAGATGCACTTGAGGTCCATCCAGGAAGATACAACATAAAAAGGATTTGGAGGTCAAAGGGGCAGGAGTCCTATGCAACTAACCAGATTAGAATACTGTTAACCACTCAGATTTTTTACTTAAGGACAAATATGTATTTTATTGGAGGCATTTCAGAGAAGGTTCACCAGAATGATCTTGGGTTGTACTCTTTGGAGTTTAGAAGAATAAGCGAAGCATACAAGATTCAGGGGAAGTCTTACAGATCAGATGTTTATCTCATGGACCAGAGGGTGTAATCTTAGAACAAGGAACACATATTTAAGAAAGAGGAGGATGTTTCTTCTTCCAAAGTGTTAAATGTTTTTGGAATTCTTGCCCCACAAATCTGAATTAGGGAATACATCCAAAGCTGAAACAATGGGAATCAAGAATTATGGCAGAGGCCTGGAAAATGGACTTGAGGAAACTTGGATCAGCCTTAATATTATTAAAAGGCAAAGCAGTTTTGAGAGGGCAAATAGTCTACCTCTGTTTCTTTTTTGGCATGGTTTCTAGAAATACTCTGTCTTCTGAAACCACAGCACAAGTAATTATGCCTGTTTGCTTAATCACTTGGTCCAATTGTTCTGTTATCACAGGCAACTCATGTGGTCCAAGGCAGTTGCGTTTCTAGAATACAGCCCATGTCACAATTTTCTGTAATACAAAGACATGCCCTCTGGATTAAAAAAATCTATTGAAAATTAATTAATTTGTTTATTATGCTTCCAATACACCCCTCCCCCCCAATTTAAGATACAGAATAAATTTTGCTCTCACAAAACTTGTATTTGTGGGTAATGATTTATGAATCCTGTAAGGGTAAATTTCCATTACCCATCCAATGCATTGTCATCTGTGGACATTGTCTCCAACATTACTTTGTTTAGTAAGTGACTATTTATTGTGTATTCCTTGCTTCAGTTATTCTTCTCAAATGCATTTCCTCACAGTTGAATTGAACAATATTTGTCATTTTCTTTCAGCACTGACAGATCAAGTGACAGTTTCCAGCAGCCAACGACTTCTTTTCTCATGATCAAAAATTTCTGGGAACTTCTGACCATTAAAATTACTAAACAGTACCATTGCTTCCTGCTGCTCTGCCAATTCTGGATTCAACTTGCCACATTCTCTCGGATGTCACAGCAATATAGTTTTTAACATTAGTGAGGGTAGGTAATGTAGGTAGTGACACTAAAATGCTTTAAATTACTAGAAATAAGAAAAAAGGATTAAAGTGAAGAAAAATAAGCATGCCACTTCCTGTACTTACCTTTTTAACAAGGTCAACAACTCCATGAAAGGATATATCTATGCTAGCTGTCACTGCATCAAATCTGAGGGGGCAAATATTAAGTGTATTTGGCCTTCCAGCCCAGGGCAAGATGAACCTTGCCTAGAGTACAGACTCTCTTGTAACTTCTGGATTGCAATATACAAACACTGTAATCAGGTGCAAGCCATTCTGCACGGAAAATGGTTCCTTGGGGAACCATTGATAATAAGTATAATATGTTTAGACTCATTTTATTTTCAGATTAGGGGATAAATGATGTCCATAACACCAGTCTAATTCCTACAACATTCCTCACTTCAGGTTCATCTAAACGATAATATAATTATCATTCTGCACTCATTAATTTTCAAACAATGTAAAGCGTTAAAGACTAAAACTTACATGAGCATACAGAACTGCACAAAAGTCTTAAAGCATCCTAGATTTTTTAATATAAATTTTGTTTATGATGTTTATTTTTTGCATTCTGCATTAGTGCTAGTAGAAAATAGAATATTTTAGATTGCCAAACATTCACTTTCTAAAAATTAAGGTTAGAGAAATTGTGGTATTTCATTAAATAAAGTAACATATTAATATTCATTTTCAAAATTAAAAAATGATTACTTTGTAGGTATATAGCCCAGTACTTGATGAAACAAAAATAATGAACAGATTAATGAGATAACTAAGGAAATGAATGAACTAAACAAATTAACTGAAACAGAAATGGGTGTAGAAGGAATCAAACTGGGTGAAGGACAACCAAACTAAAAGGTGAGGGTGTGGCAGATGTGACAGTTTAAACTTCAAATAATCAATTCATACACCATGGCAAGAGTGAGCACAGTAAGACACAAGATGGTCATCCTGCATCAGCAAGGTCTCTTCCCAGCAGGAATTTTGTGGCAGACAGGAGCTTCAAGATGTGCTGTCCAAGCTCTTCTGAAGAAATACAAAGAAATGGGCAAGCAAGGCTGAGGACCAGAAACTGAAGTGGAAACAATGGCGAGAGACTCACCTGTATACAAAAAAAAAAATGCAAGGACTGGGGTGCTCCAGACTGATGGATCAAGTCTTTGGCTCAAACAGGACACAGTTTGTCCGTAGAAGAACTGGAGAGTGCTACATGGGCGAGTGTCTGCAGACAACAGTGAAGCACAGCAGAGGTTCCCTGCAGGTTTGGGGCTACATTTCTGCAAATGGATTTGGTGATCTAGTCAGAGTTAATAGAATGCTCAGTGCTGAGAAGTACAAGCAAATTCTCATCCATCACCAAATACTATCAAGGTGGTGTCTCATTGGTCCCAACTTCACTCTGCAGCAGGATAATGACACCAAGCACACAGCCAAGGTCATAAAGAACTATCTTCAGCAAAAAAAAAAGAACAAGGAGTTCTGCAACAGATGGTGTGGCCTCCACAGTGCCCTGATCTCAACATCATTGAGGCTGTCTGGGATTACATGGAGAGACAGAAGCAAATGAGACAGCTTGAGTCTGTAGAACAGTGGCCAGTTCTCCAAGGTGCTTGGAACAACCTATCAACTGATTTTCTTATAAAACTGCATGACAGTGTACCTGAGATAAATGATGCAGTTTTAAAGGCAAAGGTGGATCACACCAAATTTGACATTTTTTTTTTACTGTTTACCTGCTCTTTATAGTTTTTTTGATATTTAGAAATGTTTCATTTCATTATTTTTGAAAGCATCTTTGCTTTATAGATTTTTTTTACCTGAGCCCAAGACTTCTGTATAGTACTCTATATCACAATAAGATCTGAATATTTTGATGCCAAAGTAATTGGGTAGAAGTTAGCAAATTCAAAGAACATGAACCTATTTTTATCATCTTCTTTCTTCTTCAATCATCCAGGACCTCAAGTTGCATTTCTACAGTACTGCAAAAATTAATAAAGAATTCCCACCGCTGTCTGCAAGAAGTTTGTACGTTCTCCCCATGATCACATGGGTTTCCTCCAAGTGCTCTGGTTTCCTCCTACAGTTCAAAGATGTGCTTGTTAATAGGTTAGTTTTTCATTGTAATTTGTCCTGTGATTAGGATTAAATTGGATGGTACAGCTTGAAGGGCCAGGAGGACCTACTCTGCAATGTATCTCAATAAATAATAAAAAAATTAAAAATCGCTATCCTTGGACTAATTCTGTTACTGAAGATAGCAAGGAATTAACTAAATGTACATGGTACATGACTGCTTATCTGATATCTGTCAATAATAAGGAAGAGTTTTATTTATCTTAGCACTGTAAGACCAAGAATATTTTTTCCTCACCAAGTATGTCATATCAAAGTCCAATTCCTTTGCTGACTGCTCTCCCAACCCAAGTTCTAAGTATGTCTGTAATCTTTGTTCTAGTAGGTCCAAGAAGAAACACATATCCTATTCACAATAATATCTTTGTCTTCTATGACATCCCCCAACTGCACTACTACAGTATGGCAGTAATGCTGACTCTTTCATGCACAACTCTCACAAACTTCTCACAAATGCCTTCAACTTGCTAAGATTAATCATGTAACACCCAACAGAGCTGTACTGAGAATTATACATCACAAAAATGTGGCTGAATTCTCTGTTTATATGTTTTAACTCAGAAATAGAGCAGAACCTGTAGGGCCTCTCTGTAGGACATCCTGTTGGTAATATTGATTCCAGACCTTCTGAAGACTCAGAATCAGAATTATTATCACTGCCATACGTCATGAAGTATGTTATTTTGCAGCAGCAGTACATTGCAATACAGAATAAAAACAATATAACACTATAGCACTACATATTTATACATAAATACACACACCCACACAAATTAAATTGCATAAGTAGAGGGAAAAAAAAGCAAAAAAAAAGAAAAAAAATAGTGAGTGGAGTATATGGGTTCAGAATGCTGGTGGGGAAGCTGCTCCTAAAACATTGGAATGTGCCTTCAGGCTCCTGTATTTTCTTCTTGTTGGTACCTAGTACCAGAGGGCACAGCCTCAGAATAGAGGGACGTCAGTAGTGAATCTGCAGATCCTCATTGCCACCGATGGCTATGGAGGCCAAGTCATTGTCTATACTTAAAGCTGAGGCTGACAGGATCTTAATTGGACAGGGCTTTAAAGGTCATGGGGAGAAAGCAGGAGAATGGGGTTGCAAGGGATAATCAGCCATGATGGAATGGCAGAGCAGACTCGATGGGCTGAATGGCCTAATTCTGCTCCTGAGTCTTATGGTTGTAGAATGCCTTGTTTGTGCACCAAGGAGAGCTCCATCATGCAAAGTGGGCAGACTGGGACCAGGAAATGGAAGTCAAAGCATTGAGAAAAACTGTACCAATATCACAAAGGAATGACCTATTTCAGACGGAACTGTTAGGTACAAAAAGGGAGAACAAATTATCTAAGGCTGCTAAATTCAATACTGGGTCCCAAAGACTGCAACGTACTCAGGTAAAAGTACGCTTTTCAGGGTCCTCAGTGTGGGGATGAACACTCACCCTATCAAAGATAGTCATATCCATCCTCCAGCTTTTTTTGCGACTTTAAGCCAAAATGTTCTCAAAAGGTCTATGACCCGAAACACTAAAATCTAGGAATATTCCCAACAATGAAAGTGGAGTACAACACAAGCCATCATATTCAGCAAGAAATGCCAATAGAAGATCTTCCTTAGCTTCCTCCTGAGATTTTCAAGAAAAAGCTAAGAGTACTGGATAGAGCAAAGGCTATGAGACCAGACCACATTCCAGCTACAGTACTGAAACCTGTGCTCCTAAACTAGTTGTCTCTCTAGCTAAACTATTCCACTACAAACAGCGTTCACTCTAAAAGAGCCCATAATGAAAAGGAGAAATGCAAACCAGATAACCGCTATCCAATCAGTCCACCCTCAACCATCAAAATCGCACCATTGAAATTGCTATAAAGTGGCACATTCACTAATATTGCTACGTTTGGGTTTCACTATGATCATTTCACATCAGATCTCATCACAGCATTTGTTCAAAAATAGAACAAACAGCTGAATACCAGAGACTGCTGAGAAAGCCTCCAGATGGCTATGGATCAGGAGGGGTTATCTGTGAGCCAATGCTGCTGGGTCGCCTGGGCGCGAGTGTATGATGTTGAAAGACCCGAAACATCCGACGACTCCAGGTTACATCACTAATGATGTGTCCCAGTGCATCCACAGGGTGTATCTCAGAATCACTAGTTTAATTGCACGTCCACGCCCAAGCACAAAGGCAACATATATGTGAACACCATCAACTGCAAATTCCCTCCAAGTTTTACACCATCTTGATTTGGAGATATATTGCTGCACCTTCCCTGTCACCGCATCTAAATCCTGGAACTCCTTATCCCATTGTACTCTGGGAGTAGCTTCAACACAAAGGGTCAAGATGGTAGTTCAACACTAACTCCAAGAGCAATAAATGTCCTTAGCAACAACACTCAGATCCCCAAAAATTAATATTGAGGGAAATTTTGATTCAAGCTTCCTTTCACTTTGCCACCCTGAAGTTAACAGACCTAGATTAGCTTACCTCACCTCAAAATGTGAGATACAGATATTATAGGGGGGTGGACATGATGTCTTAGGCACATATATATAACTAGGGTGCCTGAGATGTTTGCACAGTATTGAATATGGTTTCCTTGACCCTGGAGAGGAGGGGATGCCCAGAATAAATCAAATTCTTAAAACTTATAGAGATGGGGAAATTATGCAATCAATTTTGTGGATGTCAAAAATAACAAACATTATTAAAAATCTTAATATAAATTTACCATGACTTAATTCCTTGCAGCCACTGCTTTTCATTAGGTTGAATGGACATGTTGGTCTTGCCTAAGCTCTCATTATTACTTCCTTAGCAGCACACACAAACCACTGAGGAACTCAGGTCAGGCAGCATCCATGGAGGGAAATGAACAGTTGACATTTTAAGCCAACACTGTTCATTGGGGCTGGAAAGGAATGGGGCAGAAGCCAGAACAAAACAGTGGGGGGGGGGGGAAGCACAAGATGGCAGGTGATAGGTGAAGGGAAAAGTAGTTGGGTGGGGAAGGGTATGTTAAAAGGGAAAGATGTGAGAGCTAGGAGGTGATAGTTGGAAGAGGTTTCGGACTGGTGGTGGTGGGGGGAGGTTTAAAAGGAAAAGATGAGAGAGCCAGAAGTTACTGCAAAACAGAACAAGCTGCAATCCATTGGGGAAACAAAATTCAGTACTTAGAGCCTATAGTCACCACAGAGTATAGCTTTGAGTATAATGCATCAGGATTTGTTGATGATAAAAGGTTGATGCATTACATGCACAATCCAAAATGTGATCAAAATGTTGCCAATATATTAAGTGAGTGATTTCTACTATTGTTGGAAAAGTATACAAGCAGATTGATTTTATGCAATGAGAAACTGGTAACTGTTGGTATTCAGTTAGCTCTCGTACACAAATCACAAAGATGTTAACATCAGCCTATTTTATCACTTCCTTCTCTTCATTGAGAGATGTAAATACACCTGAAACAATAATGCACTTGTCTTTTTCCAATTTAATGTACTGCATTCAGTGCTCACATTGGATAAATGAAACACAGACGAGGTGACTACTTTGTAGAATACCTCCATTCAATTTATAAGAGCATGGTGGAGCTTCTAATTGTCTGTCACATTAAATCTCTATTTCATTTTGACATCTTGCACTATTTTAACAAAGCTCAACTTATGCTCAAGGAACAACATTCAACTTGGAATATTACAAGCCTCAGAATTCAACAATGAAATTAACAGTATCAGATATCCAGCCTTTCCAGTTCATTTCAGAATTAGCTTGTGCTGATGGAAGATCATCAGCTTATTATGTTAACTCTGTTGTCTTCTCTTGCTGGCTGACTTGTTAGGTACTTTTAGAATTCTCCTTTATTTCAGATTTTCAGTAAGTAAAATGTTCTGCATCTCAGTTTCAGCACTGCCCCCTCCCCATCCTCCCAATTCACTTCTTCCAGATAGCTGCAATTTACATACCTTCACTGATATTTATATCAATCACTTTTTGTCTCCACTCCACTGTGAACATTCCCTTAATATCCTTTGTACCTTCCTCCTTTCTTTGCAACTTAAAACGCGCCTGTTTCTTGTGCTCTGAGGAAAAGTCAAACATCTGATTTTTTTTCTTCTCCCACACAAACGTGGCTTAACTAGCATGTCTTTCCAGCATTTATAGTGTCCTTATCCAACAGTCTGTGGTTAAGAAAGCATACAGTGTATTAGCCTTCCTCAATCGTGGAATTGAATTTAGGAGCCGAGAGGTAATGTTGCAGCTATACGGGACCCTGGTCAGACCCCACTTGGAGTACTGTGCTCAGTTCTGGTCGCCTCACTACAGGAAGGATATGGAAACCATAGAAAGGGCGCAGAGGAGATTTACAAGGATGTTGCCTGGATTGGGGAGCATGCTTTATGAAAACAGGTTGACTGACTTGGCCTTTTCTCCTTGGAGCAACGAAGGATGAAAGGTGACCTGATTGAGGTGAATAAGATGATGAAAGGCATTGATCATGTGGATAGTCAGAGGCTTTTTCCCAGGGCTGAAATGGCTGCCAAAAGAGGACACAGGTTTAAGGTGCTTGGGAGTAGTACAGAGGAGATATCAGGGGTAAGTTTTTTTTTAATATATAAACGCAGACAGTGGTGAGTGTGTGGAATGGGCTGCCAGTAATGGTGGTGGAGGTGGATACGATAGGGTTTTTTTTAAAAAGAGACTTTTGGATTGGTACACAGAGCTTAGAAAAATAGAGGGCTATGGGTAACCCGAGTAATTTCGAACATAGGGGCATGTTTGGCACAACTTTGTGGGCTGAAGGGCCTGTATTGTGCTGTAGGTTTTTATGCTTCTTAGTCCTCAAGATCTTTTACTGCCATTATCCTCAGTTTTAGGTTGTAGATAAAGCCTACCTATTACATTACCATTACATTTTGCACAGAGAAATTTTTTCCAACTTCACTCCTGAAATGACAAACTATACTTTTAATTTAACTATCTATTGTTAAACTCATGAAACTGAAAATAATTTCCTCTTTGTACTTAATTAGCTCCCTTTAAAAAAATCTATATTCTAAGAAATATACAATTTACTGTCATCTTTTTATTACCTTTGTAAAATTCCAGCTTACAAATTACATCAGTGCCTGATTATAAAATCTGTTCTCATTATTTGCTCTGCTTTTAATCTGTATTAGTCTGTGGGGTAATAGTGTAAAAACCAAATGGACTATATTGAGCTGGTTGTTGTTAGCTGTTCTACAGGTAAGCAGAAAAACACATAACAGAGAATGGACAATCTATCTCTTAACATTAAGTCTACTTGGAATACAACAATCACCTTACACCTGGGATCTATGTCACATATGACTTGGGATCAATACACCATTCATTGGAATTGGTGCCTGTAGACTGGAAGAGAAATTATTTTTATTGACTGTTAACTCATTGATTTTAAATATTATGCAATGTTTAATGTAATCCTTAGTTCTTAAATCTGTTTTCGAGACTACAAGACATAAGAGCAGAATTAAACCATTCAGCCGATTGAATCTGCTTCACCATTCCATCATGGCTGCTTTATCATCCCTCTCAACCCCACTCACCTACCTTTACCTGGTAACCTTGACATACTCACTAATCAAGAATTTATCAACCTTCACTTAAAATATAACCAATGACTTGACCTCCACAGCTGTAAATTCCACAGATTCACCACTTTGGCTAAAGAAATTCCTCCTCACCTCTGTTCCAAAAGGGACATCCTTGCATTCTGAGGCTGTACCCTCTGATCCTGGACTTCCCTGTTATAGGAACCATGTCCTCCATTTCATCTAGGCCTTTCAATATTTGATAGGTTTCAGTGAGATGTTCCCTCATCCTTCTGAACTCCAGCAAGTACAGGCCCAGAGCTCTCTGATATACCTGATTTTTAGATCCCCCGCCCCCTCCCCCACAAACTGCAGGGCAACTTCTATCACATTATGATCACTGCTCCATGGGTTCTTTTACCTTAGGGTCCTTAACCAAATCTGGTTCATTACACACACACCCAATCCAGAATTGCCTTTCCACTAGTGGGCTCAACCACAAGCTGTCTTATAAAGCCAACTCATAGGCATTCTACAAATTACTTCTCTTGGGATCCAGCATCAACCTGATTTTACCCAATCTACCTGCATATTGAAACCCCCTATGACTATTGTGACACTGCTCTTTTCTATCTCTCACATCCTTGATAATGTTCAGAGACCTGAATACAACTCCCGACAGGGTCCTTTTACCCTTGCAGTTTCTTAACTCTATTCTGCATCTTCTGATTCTATTTCACTGCTTTCTAAGGATTTAATTTCATTTTATTCTTAACCAGCAAGACCACTTCATCCCCTCTGCCTACTGGCCCATCCTTTCGATACAATGCGTATCCTTGGATGTTAAGCTCCCAAGATCTTCTAGCCATGATTCGATGATGGCCACAATGTCATATAACCATATAACAATCACAGCATGGAAACAGGCCATCTCGGCCCTCCTAGTCCGCGCCGAACTCTTAATCCCACCTAGTCCCATCTACCCGCACTCAGCCCATAACCCTCCACTCCTTTCCTGTCCATATACCTATCCAACTTTACCTTAAATGACACAACTGAACTGGCCTCTACTACTTCTACAGGAAGCTCATTCCACACAGCTATCACTCTCTGAGTAAAGAAATACCCCCTCATGTTTCCCTTAAACTTCTGCCCCCTAACTCTCAAATCATGTCCTTTCGTTTGAATCTCCCCTACTCTCAATGGAAACAGCCTATTTATCCCTCTCAAAATTTTAAATACCTCGATCAAATCCCCCCTCAATCTTCTACGCTCCAATGAATAGAGACCTAACTTGTTCAACCTTTCTCTGTAACTTAAGTGCTGAAACCCAGGTAACATCCTAGTAAATCGTCTCTGCACTCTCTCTAATTTATTGATATCTTTCCGAGAATTCGGTGACCAGAACTGCACACAATATTCTAAATTTGGCCTTACCAATGCCTTGTACAATTTTAACATTACATCCCAACTTCTGTACAATGCTTTGATTTATAAAGGCCAGCGTTCCAAAAGCCTTCTTCACCACCCTATCTACATGAGACTCCACCTTCAGGGAACTATGCACTGTTATTCCTAGATCTCTCTGTTCCTCTGCATTCCTCAATGCCCTACCATTTACCCTGTATGTTCTATTTGGATATTGTCATACCTGACAGTATCCTGTGTGCATTCAAATACAGCACTTCCAGTCCTGTATTCTTCATCCTTTTTTTGGCTTTGTCTCCATTTTACCACAAATTGAATTCTTATTCCTTTCCAAATGTTTTTATTTTTTATTTATTCAGAAGACTTTCCTAAATGCTCCTACCATTTACTTTATCCTCACTTTTCCAATCTACTGAAACCACGCTCCCCACAATTTATTTTAAAGGCACACTTCAATCTTTCCCACTGACTGCAATTTTAACCTATCAACTGCCTTCCCTTCCTCACAGTCTTATATGCTACAACCATTTGGATATCAACTGCCCCACCCTCTGCCATATCACATTAGTTTCCATTCTCTTGCCAAATTTTTTATTCATATTATATATATTCTAATTAACTTGATAATGTTTTAAAACTGTTTCCAAACACATTTATCTGAAAGAAGCTTAGCCTCCAGTTTCATCTCCTCTTTAAGGCTGTTCTGGACCAAGTTATCAAAACTATGGTACCTAACGTCACCGAAGAATTACCAGATAAAAGAACGTCATCCTGATTAACCTCATCTAATTTTGCTCAGTGCAGGGTGAGATAGCAGGCTAGTTCCAGTTCAATTTCATCTGACATGTGTTTTCTTTCTCCCTTTCCCCATGACAGTACCCATTTTATAATCTTGTAAAATACAATGTGATTCTTTGGCTGAGCGGTCTAGAGTAGGAGTCACAACACTAAGTTGATTTGAAAAGGTACCAGATGTTTGGAATTTTCTGCCTCTGAAGGTTGCACGTAGATTCACAATTGATGATACATCAAGGTAAAATAATAGAATTATATCCTAATCTCAACCATCCCTTTACATATGATTACAACTTTGAACAATATCGTAGTAAACTTAAGTAAAAAGGCAAAAAAAAATCAGCTGTCAAACATTAAGAATTTTGAATTGTTTAAAGAAGATAAGAAAAACTTCCACAAATTAATTAAAATGCAGCCATTTCTCCTCCCTGCAAGGATGAAAATCGGTGACACACGATGCCAGAAAATAGCAACATTTCATAAAATTTTAAATCACTATCAGATTATCTCAACACATCACAAGTGTATTGGCACAGAGTGATAACAAAAGGGAAAGAAACTTTTAAATAAAGAAACAAATTGACTGAGAATCACTAAAGATTTAAAGATCAAAATTAAAAATCTCACTTTTTTGCATTTTATTTGCAACAATAAAATTAAACGACTAGAAATAAAGTTACATGGAGTAACAAAGCATATTTTGTGTATTACTGCAAAAATGATCTTGAAAAGATTGTACCACTTGGTTTGATATGTTCTAGCCACCAAAGCACAAAATACGCATTTCAAACTTGTTAACTCTTTCAGCTACTGAAAACTTTAAAAGTGATTCACTGATAGATTAGTTATATACAAACTCTGATAAGTTACTGAATTTTACTTGAGCAACAAAGCCCCTGATATGCTCTGCACCAATTAACCCCTGATAGGTTGGAGTCAGTAAAATCAACATCATTGTCCTTGAGTGGGAGGCAAGAAAAAAAAGATAACAAGAAACTCCAATTCCTAATTTCTAACTCTTGGCATGCTAGAAGAGCATGCAATTGGGTCAGAATAAAATTATTCCTTGCAGTTGCAATCTGACAGCTAGAAACATTCTTGCTATTCACAGTCAAGACCAACACATTTCAATTACTTCAAATGACTGTTTTATACAAATATACAGAGGGGGAATTGGTACCAGCATCATTGGAACATCAGTAGAAGCCACTGTCTTCAAGGTAGAATTCAGAACATAGTAGGGAAAAATATTAAGAATTTGGCTTTACACCCATCATGCAATTCCTCTTTCAGTCACACCCCAGAGTTGACACCGAAATTGACTGCATTGTATTTTCAAAGATATTATCCGGGGTGGAAGGACGGTATGAGATTTGTTAACTTAAAGAATGGAAGCTAATCATTCAAGAGTGTCATGGCTCTGGATTTTCCGCTCTAGTACTAACCACTTAACTGTACTTAAACCAATGATTGACTATTTCCTTTGAATAAAAGTTAAAATAACCCTTTTCAATTTTCTGTTAAACATGTTGCACAGCATTCATATCCACAAAAGAAAAAAATTGACAAATATTAGAAATGACAATATGATTTCAAACCAGATATTTGCTTTTAAACTCCAGTTACTAGATACACAATTACTGTATATTGAAAACATGATAGCAGCCTTTGATTAGTTCTTCATGGTAACCATTCCGAATGGGTAAATAAACAATATAGTTTCAGTGCACTCCTTTACATCCTTGTCAACTGTGACCCTTTTGCAAATATGCTAAATTGTGTATCTGACTCTACATTGAAGGGAAAGGAGAATTTTAATGATATTTTGCAGCTTTACAAGAATCATTGCAAAAAACTGTAAAATAAGTTGAGTAATATTGAGCATTTACAGTATTTTGGTTATCCCACTAATTATTAAAAAAAAAGCAGAAGTGTCTTCAGATCAATAATATATCTGTTAGTGATGAAAGTTAAGAGTTTGCAACAAGCCCTCAATGAATACATTTATAATTTTCTTTCTTAAAAAAAGCATAGCTTAACACTTTATGCTTGTATTAACCTGTAAATAGTTTGTCCTTTAGAAAATTAAAGGCAATTTTAATTAATTTTGAATCCATTAAAAGAAAGCATAATTGCTGCATTGAATTTTAGCTGGGTAGAAGTACAGTTCTAACTTAATAGTCAAACTACTATAAATTGGCTCACTTTCCATGGCAATTATTAATTTATCA
The DNA here is from genome assembly GCF_030144855.1 of Hypanus sabinus. Lineage (NCBI taxonomy): Eukaryota > Metazoa > Chordata > Chondrichthyes > Myliobatiformes > Dasyatidae > Hypanus > Hypanus sabinus. The sequence goes on along the minus strand of NC_082707.1, from coordinate 148,588,069 downwards.
GGAAGATAGATGTCAGGGAAAGTACTGAAAGGCAAAATTGAAAAAACAGGTATGATGTGTCAGATAGTTTGAAGTGTGTACATTCTAATGCTAGGAGTATTATAGGGAAAGGTGATGAATTTAGAGCGTGGATCAGTACGTGGAACTACGATATTGCAGCCATTACAGAGTCTTGGCTGAGAGAGGGGCAGCAGGAATGGGTAATTAACATACCATGTTTTTGGAGTTTTAGAAAAGATAGAGACGGAGGTAAAGCAGAGGGTGGGGGAAAGAATTGTACAGTCGGCCCTCCTTATCCACGAGTTCCGCATGCGCGAATTCAACCAACCGCGAATCCAGAAAACCCAGAAGTGCTCTTCCAGCACTTGTTCGACCCTTTGATGGAATGAAGTCTCAGTGTCACCTGAGGGATAACAACATGCCTACAACCACTGCAAGATTTGTTCGATGATGCAAAGACAGGTTCCTATAACAGCGTTTCTAACTAAAGCATCTGCAATTCTGAAGTCTTGACATTCAACGGTTGAAGATCCTCAGCCCTCAACCTCCACAGTTCCTGACTTTAGTATTATTGAGCCTCCTCCAAAGTGTCTTTATTCCCTAAACAAGACAGTGTAACAACTACTGTACAGGTATCACAAGTTTTACTTGTTGTTTGATCATTGTTCGCCTCACGTCTTGTTCGTTCGCTGCTTGTGTTGTGAGCGAGAGGAACACGTACAGTTTTTTTTGTCAATATTCCATAAACATTACAGTGTAACAACTATTTACATAGCATTTACATTGTATTAGGTATCATAAGTAATCTAGAGATGACTTAAAGTATACGGGAGGATGTGCGTAGGTTATATGCAAATACTACGCCATATAAAGGACTTTTTTTTGGTATCCGCAGGGGTCCCGGAACCAATCCCTCACGGATAACGAGGGCTGACTATATGACTAATCAGGGACTATATCACAGCTGCACAGAGTGGAGACCTAACGGAGGGTTCAGACACCGAGTCCATTTGGGTAGAATGGGAATGGGAACGGTGCAATCACACTGATGGGATTGTAAGACAGGCCTCTCTCCCTCCCCCCATTGGTCACCGGGACATTGAGGACCAAATATGTAAAAAGATTAAGGGAATGTGTAAAATTAATAGGGTTGCTATCATGGGGGATTTCCACTTCCCTTATATAAATGGGACCTTCTTGGTGGAAGGGGATTAGATGGGACAAAATTTATTAAGTGTATCCAGCAGTTTCTTAAAATCAATATGTAGATGGTCCAACGAAAGGAGGGTCTGTACTGGACTTGGTGTTGGGTAATGAGCTTGACCAGGTGACTGACCTTTCAGTGGCTGAGCAGTTAGGGAAGAGTGACCACAACTTCTTGACTTCCAGGATAGCTATAGACAAGGACAGATCCTTATAGGAGAGTCTTAAATTGGAGATGGCCAAATTTCGAGTGCATTAGGCAGGAACTAAGAAGAGTTCATTGAGAACATCTTTTTCTCTGGCAAGTCCACATCCGTCATGTGGAGGGTGGTTAAAGATCAATTGCACAGAGTACAGGAAAAGCATGTTTCTGTTAGAAAGAAGGGCAGGGATGGAAAGACGAGAGAACCTTAGATGTCCAGAGGTATTGAATTTAGTCAAGAAAAAGGAAAAGTATGCAAAGCTTCAACAGTTAGGATCAAACAAAGCACACGAGGATTATAAAGAAGCCAGTAAAGAACTAAGGGGGAATTAGAAAAGTCAGAAGAGGCCATGAAAAGCCTTTGGCAAGTAGGATCAAGGAAAACACCAAGGTGTTCTATATATACATTAAGAGCAAGAGGATAACTAGGGAGAGGGCAGGACCACTCAGGATAAAGAGGACGACATTTGGTTGTGTAGAATGTGAGTGAGGTACTTAATGAGTCTTTTGTTTCACTATTTACAAAGGAAAAGGACACAAAGGACCAGGAGATCAGTGCTATGTGCATAAACACATTAGAGTGTTTAGGCGGTCAAGGAGGAGGAAGTGTTGGGTCTCCTAATGAATATTAAGGTGCAGTTTAACCCAGGGCCTGATGGGGTTTACGCCAGGTTATTGAGGGAGGCAAGAGATGTGATTGCTGGGGCCTTCAGCAGTATCTTCATGTCCTCTCTAGTGTTACGAATGTGCCACAACTCTGAGGGGCCGAAGGGTACAAAGTCGCCCCCTCCTTTTTGAGAATCGCAAGATCGCTATTAATTCGGGTCTGGGACCCAGGAAATGAGAGACATGCAGAATCCACAAGGTTTGGAACGTGTCCTGGCCTCAGCGAAACAAAACCATTGATAACGGCTATTGTCTCTTGGAGACGGAATTGTGTATTGAGTACTGTACTATTCATTGAAGCCCCTCAGGGGATGACCAGAGTGGGCTGGTTGAGGGATTGCATCATCCCAACCTGACTGACATCTGAGACCCCGTGAGTAAGGATAAAAGAGGGTCTGGGGAACAACCCCTTTAGACGCACCAGGAGAAACGCTAGAAATCCCATGACAGCGTTTAACAGCGTCAGCCGGTGGGGGCTCGTGTGCGTCCTTCCCTTGCCTGGGATTGGCGGGCTCACCACGGAAGAACGGTTTAGCTAAAGGAGAGGCCAGAAGTGAACGGCCACACCAACGAGACTCTGACGGATTGAAATCATAAAAGGAAAGCAGGCAAGTTTTTCTCCCAAAACTCTCTCTCCAACAATTGCAAACCCAGTGGTCCCCAAAGGCTGCAGCCTGCATGAACTGAGTGAACTTTATATTTCCATCGGACAATACATTATCCCCAGACAACGATAGAGCTATTTCTTATTGATTATTATTATACCTGCACTTTTAGATTTAGTGTTGACGACGTGTATTATCTGTATACTTGCATTGATATTATTTTTGTGTATTTTTACTAATAAATACTGTTAAAAATAGTACCAACAGACTTCAAAAGACCTCTCTATCTTTGCTGGTAAGTGACCCAGTTACGGGGTTCGTAACATTAGGCACAGACAAGACCCTGGAGGACTGGCTAGTAGCTAATGTTGTTACCTCTATTTAAAAAAAGAGAACAAGGGAACATCGTGGAAACTATAGGCCTGTGAGCCTCACATCAGTTGTAGGGAAATTGCTGATGAGAATTCTTTGGGATAAGATATATGAGCATTTGGAAACCTTTGGCCTAATTAGGGAGAGCCAACATGGCTTTGTGCGGGGCAAGATGTGTCTTACCAACTTGAATGAGTTTTTCAACAAGATGACGAGAGAGATTGATGAAGGTAGAGCAGTGGATGTCGTCAACATGGACTTTAGTAAAGCCATTGATAAAATCCCTCTTGGGAGTCTAACCCAGAAAATTAGGATGCATGGGTTTCTCGGCAAATTGGCTGTTTGGATTCAGAACTGGCTTGCACAAAGACGACAGAGGGTAGTGGTTGAAGGAACATTCGAGCTGGAGGTCTGTAATTAGCAGTGCTCTGCAGGGATCTGTGCTGGGATCTCTTCTGTTTGGGATGTATATATATGACCTGGATGTAAGTGTGGATGAGTGTGTTAGTAAGTTTGTGGATGATACCAAGTCGGTGGTGTTGTGGATAATGTAGAAGACTGGCAAAGATATAAATCAATTGTAGATATGAGCAGAGAAATAGCAGATGGAGGATAACCCAGATAAATGTAAGGTGTTGCACTTTGGTAGGGAAAATGCAAGGAGACAGTACATTGTTATGGGCAAGACCTTTACCAGTGTTGCTGAGCAGTGAGATCTTGTGGTCCAAGTTAATTCTTTATGAAAGTGGCTACACAGGTCGATAGGTTAACAAAGCTTACCAAATGCTTGCTTTTATTAGTCGAGACATTGAATTTAAAAGCCAAGATGCTATGTTGCAACTTTATAAACTCTGGTTTGGCTGCCCGCAATTTTGCATACAGTTGGGGTTGTCCCACTATAGGAAGGACATTGAGGCTTTTTACAGGGTGCAAAAGAGGTTTACCAGGATGCAGCTTGGTTTAGAGGGCATGTGCTATCATGAAAGTCTGTACAAACCTGGGTTGTTTTCTTTGGAGCAGCGGAGGCTAAGGGGAGATCTGGTAAAGGTTTATAAGGTTATGAAAGGCATAGATAGAGTAATCAGGGAGTATCTGTTCCGCAAGGTACAAATGTCTAATATCAGAAGGCGTGCATTGAAAATGACAGGGGCGAGATTCAAAAGGGATGTGAGGGGTAAGTTTTTTTCAGTGTCGTGGATGCCTGGAATGTGCTGTCTGCTGTAGAGGAAAATACATCAGAGATTTTTAAGAGACGTTTAGAACATGAACTTGAGGAAGATAGAGGGATATGGACATTGTGTAGGGAAGAGGGATTAGTTTTCTGGGGTTTAAAAACATTTAATTTTTAGCTGGTTTGGCACAACATTGTGGGCTGAAGGGCCTGTTCCTGTGCTGTACTGTTCTAATTAGACATTACAATTATCAAACTAGCTCCAACTTATATTTTCTAATGTTAAAATGAAAAAATGTTTCATTTTGAAGTGAGTATATGTAAGTATATAGTTGACTAGTATGATCATGCAACTTTGTAACCATGAGATTTAAAAAAAATCTGTATTCCAAATGGTTCCTCATTCATATTTATATTGATTTCAAAACCTTTTAAGGAGTAGCTGCTTTACTTTTAAAAAATATAAATAAAAGACACAAGTATTTTCTTATTATGGCCAATAAGATAAAATATAATTGTGTTTCCCTGAAGTTCCTTTGCTTAGTAACTTGAAAATGATTTTTGTATTTTAATGAAATAAGAACTTACAATATTTTCACCTTTGTATTTTTATTATAAAGGAATATGTTATTAAACTCAATATAGAAACTTTGGAGAAATTACAAGTCATGAGAGCTAACTTAATTGAAGATGTGTTTGTTACCTCAGTGGATGTTAGATTTAGGTAATTTTAATCAATGATTAACAATTTCTCCATATAATGAAGAAACCTCAAATCATCAAACTTCATTAAAAAAATGAATTTAGAACAAAGGAAGAAGCAATTGATTTTTTAAATATAATCAGAGCTGTTGAAAAAGCCAGTAAGATATTCAACTTAAACATTGTTCCAGTTACAAACCTCACCCCAGATTTCATATAAACTAAAACTTAATTTACATGTTGCATACTTACTGCTGACATTAGAGCCAAACAGTACATAGTGTACATACATTAATACTATTGCTTCTGGTTCATGCAAGAGGGAAATAAAAGAAGAGAGGTGTTATTTATCCTTATTAGCCTGGCTTATTAAATATATTTCAATGTTGAAAGGTTAGTCTGACGTGCAGGCCTGGTTAGTAAACTATAGTTGAAGGTAGTATTTAAAGCACTTGGGAATTTTTTTTTAGTGTGAAGAAAGCATCAAGAGGATTGATTTAAACTGTTAAGTGTTTAGTGCTCTGGTAAGAAGTCACCTGAACATAAGCTCTCTCATTGAATCTTACCTTGGACTTACAGAACTGATAATTAATGATCTAAAGGGGAAAATAAAACAATGAAAATAATCACTTTGATACAAAGTTGATTTGCACAGTTTAGGAAAGCTCTGAGATTGCCATTTCTACAAATAATAAAACAGGTTGAAAAGACTGTTTAATATCAATACATCCAGGGAAAGCTAGTGTAATAAAACAAATTTATGAAGGACCACCATGGTATAAATCTTAATTTGTACTGTTTAAAAAAAAAAGTCTGTTATATATTTTGTACGAGCTACAAATTTTAAACAATGTTTTAAAGGGTATATCTGAATCTTACTTATCCAGTTTAAAATATGAAATCCTTTTGAAAAATGAAAAAAAAAAGTATTTTTTCAGAAAGAACAATTTCTCTCGCCACAAAGGTCCAGACATACAGTGTTTTACAAATCCATAATAAACTCTAGATACCAATCTAGTTGTTGGTTATTGTAGACTCAATACAATTTAATTAAAAAAAGCAACAGATATCTACTAAAATAACAAAAGCACTTGAAATGAAAGTATCAATATTATGTTTAATAGTCAAATGCTACAAATTAAATATATAACTCCAACTGATATTCAACTGTTATGGGTATTTAACAAGGAATTCAAAAATATTTGCTGTTACCTGAGTCAGATGGTAAATGATGGCAAGGAGCTGGACAGAAGACTTGCGCAGCAAAATCCTCGAAAGTAGTTGGCTCTTGGTGGTGTTGTACAATTGTTTCGAGGTATCGAGCTCGTTCCTCATAGCTGATATTCAAATTAAGTATGAACAACCTAATTAAACCAACCTCAAAAAATCCAGTGATAGTTATATTGCAACCATTCATGTCAACAGGAAACAAAATATTTCTACCATAAAAAATTATTTGGGAAGTATCTTGGCTTGGAATCACAATGGAGTTGTAATACAATTTATGAAATTAAATAAATGCAGGAGAAAATTCAGATTTCAATATCTGAATTTTAATTTTTAAATGAAATAGCATATGTACAGAGGGCAAAGATTTATCTGTATTTGCTGGCAACATATTTCAACCTCTGCTAAAGAAAGTGGGTACACTTTTGTTGAGATTTCCAGTTGTCCTACTGTCACTGGTTTTCTAGTTCTCACAGTTATATAATTAATGAGTCTATAGTTAAGACTAAGCATTACCTGATAATAAAATTCTAAAAAATAGGCTACCAGCAGCTCTATGAAGAAAATTATTATCAAAAGAAATTTTACGTCACTCTGATTAATAAAAATAACACAATATTCTGCTTTCTGTTTTCCTTTTTATTACCTTCATCAATTTATATACGGAATGATCTGACTGGGTAACACACAAACAAAACCTTTTCAATGTATCCTGGTGCAGGTGACAATAGTATACCAATTCAATAAAACCCCCAAAGCAACCCACCTGATGAGAACAGATTTTCTAGGATCAGAAAACAGCATATTGCTCTATTATTTCCTTAAACACCGGTCAAATTAAAAAACTAATAAATATCTGACAAACATCTGTATCAATCACAACTACAGAAAGTGAAGATATATCACATCTATCCAAACCAGGATTAGAGAACATGCTTCAGCTACTGTTTACACTGGAATCAATTAAAGAATGAGTTTAAATGACATTACAAGCAATAGTAGATACGTTTCCTGAAACTATTGAGAGCTATAGAGCAAACATGCCATTTAGCCCACTATGCCCATGCTGACCTTCTTGCTAATTTCCATAATCTCATTTGCCTGCATCAAGACTATATCCACCTAAGTCTTCCCTATTTACTGTGAATACTCAGGTAGGACTGATGCCTAGTGTTAGATAGAGCTCTTAAAGATAATGGAGTCAAGGGATATGGGGAGAAGGCAGGAACAGGGTACTGATTGTGGATGATCAGCCATGATCATAGTGAATGGCGGTGCTGGCTCGAAGGGCTGAATGGCCTACTCCTGCATCTATTGTCTATTGTATAGTGAGGCTATATGGGTAGAACTGAGGAATAAGAAAGATATGGCTGCATTAACAGTCTGCAGGATTTAGAGTAGCAAATTTGTAGAGAGATTATAGGCTGCTACAAGAAACATAATGTTGTGATAGTAGATGATTTTAACCTTCCACATATTGACTAGGACTCCAATACTACAAAAGGGCTTGATGGGCAAGAGTTATCAAATGTTTTCAGGAAAGTTTCCTTAATCAGTACATAGAAGTCCAAACTATGGAGTGTGATACTATATCTCCTCTTAGGAAATGAGTCAGGGCAGGTGACAGAAATTTGTGATGGAGAATTTTTTGCATCCAGTGATCATAATGCCATTAGTTTCAAAGTAAATATCCAAAAAGTTAGGTCTGGTTCCCAGAAGAGATTCTCAGTTGGAGAAAGGCCAAATCTGATGGCATCATAAAGGATCTGGCAAATCCGGATTAGGCCAGGTTGTTTTCTGGCAAAGGAATACTTGGAAAGTTAAATTTTGAAGAATACAGAGCTTGCATGTTCCTGTCAGAATAAAAGGCAAGGATAACAGGTTCAGGGAACCTTGGTTTTTGCGAGATATTGAGGCCCTTGTTAAGAAAAAGGAGGTTCTCAGCAGGTAGGAACAAATGAAGTTCTTCAGTAGTACAGGAAATGCAAGAGAATGTTTCAGAAAAAAATCAGGAGGGATAAAAGACACAAGATTGCTCAAACAGTAAAGGTGAAGGAGAATCCTTGGGGCTTCTACAGGTATAGTAACAGCAAAAGGAAAGCAAGGGATAAAATTGGTCTTCTGGAAGATCAGAGTGGTAAACTGTGTGGAGCTGAAAGAGATGGGAGAGATCTTCAATGTATTTTTTTGCATCTGTATTTACTCAGGAGAGACATAAGCTATAGAAGTAAGGCAAAGGAGCAGTGAGGTCGTGGACCCTATACAGATTACAGGTTTTGCTCTTGAGGCAAATTAGGGTGGATAAATCCCAGGCCCTGACGAAGTGTTCCCTCGGTCACCATGGCAGGCTAGTGCAGGAATTGCAAGGACTCTACCAGAGATGTTCAAAACATCCTCAGCCACAGATAAGTTGCCGGAGGGTGGCTAATATTGCTCTGTTGTTTAAGAAAGACTCTAAGAATAAACTCGGGAATTATAGGCCAGTGAACCTGACATCAGTGATGGGAAAGTTATTGGAAGGTACTATAAGGGACTGGATATATAAATATTTGGCTATTCCCCACTTTGACCTCTAATATCTTCTCCTCACCTGCCTAATACTTCCCCCAGCGCCTCTCCTTTCTCCCATGGTCCACTTTCCACACCTACCAAATTCCTTCTTCTCCAGCCCTTTACCTTTCCAACCAACCAACCTGCCCTCACCTATCAACTTCTAGCTGGTTTTCCTTATCCAGCTCCCCACCTTTTTATTCTGGCATCTTCCCCCTTTCTTTTCAATCCTGAAGATGGGTCTTGGCTGGAAGCATTGGCTACTTATTCGGTTCCATAAATGCTGCCTGACCTGCTGAGATCCCCCAGCATTTTGTATGGGTTGCAGTGGTAGCAGTTAGTTGCCTCTCTGATTGGATGCCTGTGACTTTAATTGTGTGCTGCAGGGATCAGTGCTGGGTCCATTGTTGTCTCTCATCTATATCAACAATCTGGATAATAATATGATAAACTCAATTAGCAAATTTGCAGATGACACCAAGATTGGGGGTATAGTGCACCATGAAGAAGACTACTGAAGCTTGCAGTGGGATCTGGACCAGCTGGATAAATGGGCTGCAATATAGCAAATGGAATTTAATGCAGACAACGGTGAGATATTGCAGAGATATTGCACTTTGGAAGGACCAGCTAGGGTAGGTCTTACGTGATGAGCAGGAGGGCAATGAAGAGTGTGGTAGAAAAGAGGGATCTGGGAATATAGATACACAATTTTCTGAAAGTGGTGTCACAGGTAGATAAGATCATAAATACATTCATAAATCAATGTATTGAGTTCAGGAGTTGGGAGGTTATGTTGAAATTACTTTACTTTATTGTCACCAAACAATTAATACTAGAGCGTATAATCATCGCAGTGATATTTGTTTCTGCGCTTCGTGCTCCCTGAAGTACAATTGAAGTAAATATAATAAAAATTTAAATTACAAGTCATAATTAGAAAATAGAAAGGGGAAAGTAAGGTAGTGCAAATCAGGTCCAGATATTTGGAAGGTATGGCCCAGGTCCGGGTCAGGATCTGTTCAGCAGTCTTATCACAGTTGGAAAGAAGCTGTTCCCAAATCTGGCCGTACGAATCTTCATGCTCCTGAACCTTCTCCCGGAGGGAAGTGGGCCAAAAAGTGTGTTGGCTGGGTGGGTCGTGTCCTTGATTATCCTGGCAGCACTGCTCTGACAACGTGTGGTGTAAAATTATGTAAGATGTTTGTGAGGAGTAATTTGGAGTACTGTATTGTGTCCAGTTTTGGTCACCCTTCTACAGGAAAGATGTAAATAAGATTAAAAGAGTGTAGAGAAAATTTACAAGGATGTTGCCAAGACTTAAGGATTCATGTTATAGGAAAAGGTTGAATAGGTTAGGACTTTATTTCCTAGTATGTAGAAGATTAAGGGGAGGTTTAATAGAGGTATACAAAATTATGAGGGGTATAGAGAGGTAAATGCAAGTGAGCTTTTTCCACTGAGTGTTGGTGAGACTACAACCAGAGGTCATGGGTAAAGGGTGAACTGTTGAAGGAGAACTTCTACACTCAGAGGGCAGTGAAGAGTGAAATGAGCTGCCAGCACAAGCGGTGGATGCAGGTTCAATTTCAACATTTAAGAAAAATTTGGACTTTTACATGAATGGGAGTTGTGTGGAGGGCTATGCTAGGGGTACAGGTTGATGGGGCAGCATGAGACCAAAGAGTCTTTTTCTGTACTGCAGTGTTCTATGACTCTATGATTAATCTATATTCCAATGTGAAAACTCTTCAGTGGTAAAGTGCTCAAAGTTACAAAATTTAATTAAATAGTAAACATGAACAGAGCCTTTCTGCAAATTGCAGTGGCTAAAACATCAATGAAATGGTACATAAACTGCAAGCAGCTGAAGCCATCAAATGCTAAATAAAATCCCAGAACAAATTATTTCAATCCAGAAATTGGCCAGAATACACTTAGAACAGTTTTGGGCCAATAAAAGATATGCTGGCATTGGAGAAGGTCTAGAGGAGGTTCATGCAAAAGATTCCGGGAATGAAAGGATAAATGCATGAGGATCATGTGATGGCTCTGGGCCAGTATTCACTCGTAATTTAGAAGAATGAGAGGGGATCTTATTGAAACCTGTCGAATATTGGAACACCTAAATAGAATGGATGTAGGTTGGATATTTGTTATAGTGGGTGAGTAACGGACTAGAGGGCACAGCCTCAGAATGGAGGGACATCCATTTAGAACAGAGATGAAGAGGAATTTCTTTAGCCAGGAGTTAGTGAAGCTGCCACAGGCTGCTGTGGAGGCCAAGTCATTAAGTATATTTAAATTGAAGGTTGATAAGGTTCTTGATTAGCCAGGGTGAGAAAGGTTATGAGGAGAAGCCAAGAGAATGGGGTCAAGAGGGATAATAAATTAGCTAGGGAGAGAAGACTTGACAGGCCAAATGGCCTCATTCTGTTCTCTTGTCTTATGGTATTACATTTTAAAAGTGGTGTTCCTTCAACTCTACCCCTTCTGAAATGATAGGCATTAAAAAAAAGTTAAACATTATTGGAATAATTTATACTGCAGATATGCAAAGATGTTCATACTATGATACGAGAATTCTCTAAGAAGAATGTCAAAAGAAATAATATTGAATCTCCAAATGGTAGAATATACACATTTAAAATATTTACATACTTGTAATATAGGTGGTGGTGTTATTTAAGTGGCACAAATATTAAAATAAATGGTTGTTCTAAATATAAATACAAATTGTGGTTTTGTTTGACATCTACAGGCAAACTCTTTCTAAACAAATTAAATTGCAAGAGTGAAATACAGTCTTTAATTACTATTGCCAGTTCTTCTATCTGAAGCACTCAGAATTATGCAAGACCAAGCTGGGCTACACTGTATGAAGATCCATTTCCTTTTATTACCAAGTATGCAGTTCATGGGTAGATAATGCAGAACGTGAGGTTATGGATGCTACTGAACATTAATTCTTTAATATAACTCATCACAGTAGTCAAAGTATAACTTAAGCGCCACCACAGAACACATAAATTGTTGAATCTCAGTATTTACCATATTTGATAGAATGAAATCTGTGATTTAGCAAAAAAAGGTAACTATACTAAATCAATATAGTTAAAATACAACACAGAGTCTGGTTATAATGTGGGTTAACTAAGAATTAGGCAGAACACCCAGTACTACCTTAACAAAATTTGTGAGTTGCCTGAGTCAGCTTAAGGGAGCACTGTGTATGACTTTTTTCAAATATGGCAATTATTAACCCAATTGCCTTAGTAAACTGCATCACCTTCCAAGGAGACTTGATATGGTGGATATGCAGAACATGTTTTCTCTTGTGGGAGAATATAGAACTGGGGTCATTGCTTAAAGATAGAGGTCTGACCATTTAAGTCAGGCACGTGATGACAAGTTTTCTCAAAAATATCATGAAACTATGGGATTCTCATCAAAAGATGGCAGAAAGAGAGTATTTGAATATTTTAAGATTTGAGGTAGGTAGATTTTTTTAAAAATATAAGCGTACAGTTGCTTTGCTACAGGAAGTGCCACCGAGCTATTTAACAATCAGGACAAGTTAAACAAAACCATTTAAGCAACAAAATAGCATATTCACACTTCAAAGTCCACACAATCCACATCACTGGAGATCAACTAATAATAAAAATGCATGTTTTCAAGTGATGCAGCAACTCTTAAGTAGTGAGCTGTCAGCTATGGCACTATTTGAATATTTATTTATTTTACACAAGTTCATCCAGTTGTTATGAGCCATGTTGTATGACATAGCTGACCATGGTCTTTCCATTACCATGGTTGTTCTTGGCAAACTTTTCTACACGAATGTTTTGCCATTCCCTTCTTCTGGGCAGTGTCCTTACAAGACTGGTGACCCCAGACATGACTAATGCTCTTCAAAGATTGCCAGCCTGGTGTCAGTGGTCGTGTTACCGGGACTTGAGATATGCACCAGCTGCCGATATGACCATCCACCACCTGCTCTCATGGCTTCATATGACCTGCTCCAACTTGCCTAAAGGTGACCTGTTGGTGAGCAGAGGGAAGGAGCACCTTATACCTCCTTTCATAGAGACATATGGCACAAGTACATAACAAAAATCTGTAGTAATTTTCTGTCCACTAAATTTAAAGGATAATATGACAATAAGTTCCAGGGTAGTCAGGAATGTGGACTGAGGTCACAATCAGATCAGCCATTAAATGATGGAGAATTTACAGGGTCTACCCGGCCTATACCTGTTCTTAATTTGAATGCTTGCATACAGCACTGCTCAAGTAAATTTTACATGATATATAAAATGTAGACAAAAAGAGGTAGATATTCACAACTTATTCCTGATGCCTTCCTTCTGATCCTGAAGCAAATATTTCAGTATAACATACTGTAAATCTTATTTTTCAGTAAATAAAGTTTGAACTACTTTGACCACTTTCAAGACAGGTTGTAAAGTACAAAGGCAAATAGATTTAGAAACAAAATCAGGTTTATTATCACTAACATAATGTATGTCATGAAATCCATTGTTTTGCAATAGCAAGATATAAAATTAAAGTGCAAAAGACGAATAACGACTTCTGTATCTTTAAACTGTTTCTAACACAAAATCCTTCCAACCATATAAAAATAAAGACAAACTCACAATTCACCTAGGTCAAATTAAAGTTTACACTTTTTGTTTAAAATGCTAAATACAACTTAACAATTTATGTCAGAAGACTGAACTGAGCAGCCTCTGAACAGAAACTGGGATGGCAATGAAAACCATTACTATCTGAATGGTGTCAAGTTAGGAAAAGGGGAAATACAACGAGATCTAGGTGTTCTTGTACATCAGTCACCGAAAGCAAGCATGCAGGTACAGCAGGCAGTGAAGAAAGCTAATGGCATGTTGGCCTTCATAACAAGGGGAGTTGAGTATAGGAGCAAAGAGGTCCTTCTGCAGTTGTACAGGGCCCTGGTGAGACCACACCTCGAGTATTGTGTTCAGTTTTGGTCTCCAAATTTGAGGAAGGACATTCTTGCTATTCAGGGAGTGCAGCGTAGGTTCACGAGGTTAATTCCTGGGATGGCAGGACTATCATATGCTGAAAGATTGGAGCGACTGGGTTGTATATACTGGAATTTAGAAGGATGAGAGGGGATCTGATTGAAACATATAAGATTATTATGGGATTGGAGACGCTAGAGGCAGGAAACATGTTCCCCGACGCTGGGGGAGTCCAGAACCAGAGGCCTCAATTTAAGAATAAGGGGTAGGCCATTTAGAACAGTCAGGAAAAACTTTTTCCACCCAGAGAGTTGTGAATCTATGGAATGCTCTGCCTCAGAAGGCAGTGGAGGCCAATTCTCTGGATGCTTTCAAGAAAGAGTTAGATAGAGCTCTTAAAGATAGCGGAGTCAAGGGATATGGGGAGACAGCAGGAATGGGGTACCGATTGTGGATGATCAGCCATGATCACATTGAATAGTGGTGCTGGCTCGAAGGGCCGACTGGCCTACTCCTGCACCTATTGTCTATTGAATAAACCAAACCATGCTCATGCCCTAATGCAGTCAGCATTGACAATACTTTGCTGCCTGCTTATTTACACATGCATGCTGTTTACTGGCTTCTCACCTCAGAAGATAATCAATATAGGACAAATTAAAAGAAAGCCCGCATTAGGTAAAAGCAGCACATTTTTGCGGGGGGGGGGGAGGGTGGGAGGGGTGGTATGGCACTACTAGACTGTACAGACCATGAAACACAGGAACAGAACTTGACCAATTTGCCCATTGAGTCCAGTCTGCCATTCAATCATAGCTCATTTATTTTTCCCCTCAACCCCATTCTCCAGTCTTTTCCCTGTAACTTTTGATGCCCTTATAAATCAAGAATCTATCAACTTCCGCTTTAAATATACCCAATTACTTGACCTCTACCCCTGTCTGTGGCAATACATTCCACAGATACATCACTGACTGCCTAAAGAAATCCCTCCTCATCTCTGTTCTAAAGAGACATCCTTCTATACTGAGGCTGTGCCCTCTCCTCCTAGACTCCTTGACTTTTGGAAATATCTTCTCCACATTCACTCTATCTATATTCCATCATTGTCAGCTAACTAAAAGAGAAATTATTTATTTTTATTTTATTTAGAGATTCAGCACAGTAACAGACCCTTCCAGCCCAAGAAACACGAGCTGCGCAATTACATCCATGTGACTAATAAATCTATTAATCTGTAGATATTTGGATGTGGGAGGAAACCTGAGCACTGGGTGTGAACCCATGGGGATACAGGGTGAAGTACAAACTCCTTACAGTCAGTGAACGAATCGTACCCGTGTCACTGGCACTGTCATAGTGTTATGCTAACTGAATAATGAAAGAGAAAGCAGACTTCCAGATGTACTATATATTATAAATAATTACAAAGCTGACAAAATGCCAAATGATACTCTTCATGGTAAAAATTTAAGGACAAAAATAAAAGTGAAAACTGTGCTTCTTAGAAAGTAGAGTAAGTGGATCACACAAAAATACAAAACTAACAAATAAGATGAACTGCTACTAACATTATACTCTAGTTCATGATCAGGAGCTGGCTATTCAGCTATGAGAACTTGGTATGCTATTCAGGGCCAAGCCCTCGCCTTGATATTATAATCCCAAACAAAGAAAATCATCTCTTCATTCACCCTGTCAAGCCCCATACCTTACTGGATCTCCCTCAACACAGGCCCTTACAAGAGTGCCATAACCTTAGCCTGAGTGTCAGGCCAGCATCAAGACAGCTTTTCTGGCCTCTACTGCATTCCTGTGATTTGTCACTTCCTCCACAGACTGCTGGGTTTCATCTCAGGAATTTGAAAGGCACCATGCAAGGCTGTTAGCTCTTCAATCCCAAACAATCCTTCTAGAGCAAGATAGAGCCAATCTTGTGCAATGTCATGAATTAGACAGAAGACCACTCTGGCCTTAAACTACAGACTGTAACTTTGGAAATAGTGCTCAAAGTGGCAACCTATCCTTGGGCAGATTACAGATGCACTGCAAAAGATTGTTTGTGACTCCGTGAAATACAAATCTCTCGCCCTTCTTTGGCTGGCAGCTTTTGCGATTTTTGCTTTTGGCCTGACCATCAGACACCTGCCATTCAGTGGAAGTACATTATAAAGTTGGTCTGCCTAGTTCTAGAGCTATCAAAGTTATCAAGTCTAAAACTGCAACCTCTTTCATTGAAAGTTAAGTCTGCTGACAGCCATACTGCATCCACAAATTTGAGAAGAGGATGATCTAGTTACAGCAGTCCACACAGAAACCAACATAATAGGTAGCACTATGAAAGAGCTTCTGCATAGCAATCATGGGGATCAAAACCAGTATGCTTAATACTCTTATTCTGGTAAGTATGAAGGTATTTAAAACCACCAAGAGTCTTGGTAGAGAGAAAATCTATTCCTTCTGGTAGAAAGATCAAGAATTAGAAGAAATAAATTAAAGGTGACTGGCAAACAACCAAAATTGTGGCATTAATGCAACAAGTAACTAAAATCTGGAATGTACTGCCAGAGGGAACAGTTTCAATTATTAACCTCAAATGGTGAACTAAAAAAGTACCTGGATTTAAAAAAATGCCGCATGTTGGAGAGGACAGGGAATTGGAACTACCACAATTGCCTTTGTATATATTTCCTTATCCCCGCTATTGCTGTCCTCTCCAAATTACATCAGAGTAAGAAAATGCAAAATTCATCTGCAGCAACTTCACTTGTCTGAAAGATAATTACTTACAACTAGCTAGCTTTTCTCCCCCTGAAACTCTGCTATTTAAAATGTGTAATGTTGAAGCTGCATTGATTGTCTTTACTGAGATCTCTGACATTCTGACTTCAAATACAGGTTCTCATTTGCTTTGTTCATAAAATTTATGATTATGATTTCTCTCTTTTATAGTCTCAAGATTGTTATAAGATGTTGATCTTTGCCACATTTCAATGTTCTGTTTGTTGCTCTATACTTAAGAGACTGTACCTACTTTTCATTTAGTACAGAGGAACAGATATTGGTTGTTTCTGCACTTCAGGCTTTTCTACAGGGGAGACATTCAGAGATTTAATTCTATGGCAACCACCTTCCAACTATAGCCTCTAAAGAGTGTCCCAACTCAAAGATAATATCCCAGACAGGCATGATTTTTCCACTAGCCCATTTAGATCACTCTGACCCCTGAGGATCGCCACCCTACTTCCTCCCATCACTGTAGCATTCATTCAGTAACAATATTCAATGCACCTATAAGTGCTTTAAGGTATCTTGCAAAGTTGGCTGCAAAGGTAATTAAAATCTGAACATGCTGACAACTGCAGGGAGTTGCAAGATATTAGTATGGAACGTCATGCTGAAATGAAAGTCAGTTTCAGCACTGAATTACAAATAGAGATCTTGCATTTGAAGTCCTTGGTCTTTACACCACATACACAAAAAGGATAACCAAAATGCTGTTTTAGTCAAAGTACTACAAAGCAATTTAACTGTATTTAAATTGGCTGTTTCTATCAAGACTTTTCATAGCTGTTTCACTTGGCATGAAGTATTGTTCCATTTAAAAAAAAATCAAGGATGACAATACAAAGGGAACAATAGTGCCTTCTCCAAGTTAGATAGGAAAACTGAAAGCTAGTTACATTCCTCTCCAATCCTCAATATGAACTTTTATTTTGGGAAGAAAAGAATCAATTTGTCACACTTCTGAAGTTGCTTTGGGGATGTTCCAGATACCCTTTCACTAAAACATGTGTGCTTGCTAGCAAAGAGTTCGTAACAATTAAGCAACTCTTTTCAGTCTAGGAAATATAAAAAGGAGAACTTCAATAAAAAGAGCATCAACAAATATTTTGATAATATTTAAAGTATTAGTATTCAAAGAAAAAAAAGCACATCAGAAACGACAACAAAATTAAATATGTCCACATTGCTAGAAAGCAACTCTGAAAATAAACTGTTAAACAAAAGGTTTCCAACGCATCAAGTCATAACATAAAATTGAAAATATTATTGCTCAACCTTGCTCTTAAATAAAGCTTTTTAAATATACAAAGACTCTGCAATACGAAACAAAAACCACAATGTTCTAGTTAGATATCATTTGACTAAAATGTACTGTAATTTACCAAATTACTATGGAAACTGGATCCCAATGATCAAACAGGAAAGGTGGGTCACTAGATCTTATCAAGGTGCTGGACAGTTTGAGAAGCTACCCATACAAAACAACTCAAAAACAGCTAAGTGGATCATTGCTGTCATTTCACTTGAGTTCGGTGAAAAAATGCTAAGCTGCTAGGTTTCATTGTATAAATTAAGATGAGTTAAAGCCGAGTAGGGCAATCACCCAAGTTTCCTATCACATTAAACCATATGCCAAAGCTTTCATCATTGATACTTTATCACAAGAAATCAGGGGCATGGTTTCCATGTGAAAATTCCACTTCACATACCTGCTGTGCACTGAGCTACTTGTCTGGGAACATGTTTGACAATATTGCCTTTTCACAATCAGTATGAACAGATGGATGGTAACAAATGTGGCTTGGCAACTGAAAGTTATTAAAATTTAATAGCCTGCATGTTAAAACCAAAGATAGAAATTTAAAGAAAGAAAATGGTAGCTGAATCAGTTACCATTTCTTTTCAACACTGTAGAATGATGGGGGGTGGTGAAGAAAGAATCAACTGATGAGAAGAGAAATGTTTATTGAACCTTTCACTGATCTAATACTGAGTGATTCAGTGAACAATATTTGATTCCTTCACAACAACACAGACACAAAATGCTGGAGGAACACAGCAGGTCAGGCAGCATCTATGTAAATAAATTAATAGTTGATGTTTCAGGCCGAGACACTTCAGGACTGGAAAAGGAGAACGATAGCAGAATGAAAAGGGATGGAAAAGTGATAACTAGAAAGTGATAGTTTCTTACCCAGGTGGGTAGGAAAAGCAAAGGGCTGGAGAAGAAGCAATTTGATAGAAGAGTGGGCCATAGGAGAAAGGGAAGGAGTAGGGGATCAAGATGGCAGGTGAGAAGAAGCAAAGGGCCAGAGTGGGGAACAGAAGATGAGGGGAGGGGGGAAGGAATTTTTTTTTAAACCAGAAGGAGATATTAATATTCATGCCATGAGTTTGCAGACGACCCAGATGGAATATAAGGTGTTGCTCCTCCACCCTGAGCCAGGCCTCTTTAGGCCATGGACTGACATATTTGAATAGGAATTGGAATTAAGATGTTTGGCTACTGGAAAGTTCCGCTTTTGGTGGATGGAGCAGAGGTACTGAACGAAGTGATCCCCAATTTATGATGTGTCTCTCCATTGTAGAGGAGACCACATTGGGAGCACTGGACACAATAGGTGGCCGTAGCAGATGCGCAGGTGAAATGTTGTCTCACCTGGAGGAACTGCTTGGGGCCCCGAATGGTGGTGAATGGGCAGGTGTAGCACTTAAGACGCTTGCAGGTAAAAGTGCTGGAAAGGAGATTAGCGGGGAAGGGAGAATGGACGAGGTAATCACAGAGGAAGCAATCCCTGTGAAAGCTGGGTGGGAGGGGTTGGTTGGTAAAGATATGTTTGTGGTAGGATGGCAGAACTTGTGGAGAATGATGTGTTGGATGAGGAAGCTCATTGGATGGTAGGCAAGGACAAGAGGAACTCTACCACTGTTACGGCAGCGGTAAGGTAGGGTGAGTGCGGATGTTCTAGAAATGGAGTACGTGCAGATGAAATAGCATCAATGGTGGAAGGAGGAGAAGGAACTGAGAAAAGGGAATCACGAGGAAATCTGCAGATGCTAGAAATTCAAGAAAAGGGAATAGTATTTTTTTTTTTACAGGAGATAGGGTGGGAAGAGGTATAGTCAGAAACCATGGAATTGGTAGGATTATAACAGATGTTGTTCAACAATTTGTCTCCAGAGGTGGAGGCACAGAGATTGAGAAAGAGGAGGGAGGTGTCAGAAATGGAGCAAGTACATTTAAGGGCAGGGTGGAAGTTGGAAGGAAAGTTGATGGAATTGATATGTTCAGCATAGGTGCATTACATATCACCACTGCAGTTGTCCATGTAGCGGAGGAAGAGTTGGAAAGCATTACGAAGAAAGGCATGGAATATGGACTATTCAATGTAGTCTTTTCATTGGCTAAGGCACACGTGGATGCCCATGGCTACCCCTCCAGTATGGAGAAAGTGGGAGGAGCCAAATGAAAAATTGTTGAAGGTGAGGACCAGTTCTGCTAAATGGAGAAGGCTAATGGTGGAGGAGAACTGGTTGGTTCTTTTATTGAGAAAGAAGCATATAGGGACTGGACATTCATGGTAAAAATGAATGGGGGAGGGTCAAGTTGGATGTTGGTGTGAAGGGACTGTACAAAAAGGGGGGGGGGGGGGGGGGAAGTTCACGATGGGCCTCCCCGGAAAGTCAGGTTTGTGGTTATTGAGTAGAAGGTAGAAGCGAGCAGCGGAGGATAAGTGGATTCCTTCAGTACATACAATATTTTAAAATTCATTTTTCAGGACTTGAGTGATAATGGCAAACCAGCATTTATTACTCATCCTTCACCTTCGTCAAGAATTGTTGGTGAATCACAGCAGCCACTGGTGTCAGTATGGTCACAATTCTGTTAATGATAGAGTTCCAGGATTCAGACTCAACAACGACAAAAGAACGTGGAGGTCCTTCTTTTGAGAGAGAAATCTCAAGACTATTGATAAGTAACTGAAGTGCACTTTGTATTCGGCAACCGCAGCATGCCAGTGGTGGATGGGATGACAATGAAATGGGCAGATTTGCCTTGGAAAGTGTCGAGCTATTGAAGCATAACCACATGGACACAGGAGAGCATTCCATCATAATTCTGACTTATGCATCACATGATGGAAAGGTTTTACTATGTTTAGTTTTAAGTCTCTCTCCAGAGGATAGCCTTTTCCCTGCTTATGGTTTTTGAGGCTGGTCCACTTGAGTTTCTGGTCAGTGGTGACCTCCATGAAATTGATGGTAGATACTTGAGATGTTTATTCCACTCCACTGAACATTAGGAAAAGTACTTCAAATTTAACTTGAAATTACATTCTGAATTGAACTACTGGATAATTTCCCCCTTGATGCCCACTGACTTCACTTTATTAGAGCTCATTGTTGTCAAACACAGCCAAAAATTGTCTGGATGTCAAGGGCAGTCTGTCCAAAATCAAGTCTCAAGCTGTGTAGTCCTAGTAAAGCCTAAATTAGGGACTAGTGAGCAGGTTATTGGGAAATTCTGCTTCACAGATTCTAATACTTTGCTGATGATAGAGAGAAAACTGATTTCACAGGATAATTTATTTCATAAATTTCTTTTTCAGAAATAATATACACTAAGTGATCCTTTATCAATCATAGAAACAGTGATTGTATTTTGTAAGAATGTAACTTCTCCAGTGGATTAACAATTAGAGAGATTATATTTCTGAAGCATAATGCAATGCAATGTAAATAAACTTCAAAAACCAATTATAATTTTGTTTACATGCCATGGAGTGTATTTTACTGGCTATGAAATGCAACATTTACACTTTTCTGAATAAAAAACCACTTGTCATTTCTCAGCCCACTTCACGATCCCCCTATAATTTTTGATAATCCTCTTCATTGTCTTTTAGTGTCATCATTCAAACATTCTCATCCAAATTGTTGAGATAGATGACAAGCAATAATGACCCAGCGCCAGCCCGAGGCACACCATTAATTGTGAGTCTCCAGTCTGAGAAGCACCTTTCCACCGTTATTCACTGCTTCACAGCATCAAGCCAACTGCATACCAATGAGCTAACTCCCCTTGGATCCTATACATTCTAATCTTCCAGAGCAACCTACCATGTGAAAGCTTTTCAAATGCCTTATTGACCACATCTACCACCCTGCTCTCATTGACCTTCTTGTTTACTTTACCAAAAACCAAATCAAGCTCATGACCTCTCAGGCAATGTTGTATGGACTTCCCTAAACGACCTGCTTTTTCAGATGATTGTACACTTTATCCCTTAGATTCCTCTCCAGTAACTTGGCTACCACAGATGTTAAGCTTACTGGTCTATAATCCCCAGGTTTTTCTTTGCAGCTCTCACTTAGAAAATATAAAGTTTATCATGAGATTTTAGCAGTTTCTAAATTTTTCATTTAAATATCAGCATCTGAATGCTTATGAGGTACAATATTCCCAGATGCCCTCCAAATGTGTCATATTATTTATATTTCAGAACAATTCATGTATTAAATATTAAATATAATTTCCTTAATATATCACAAATAAATTCAGTAACTGTAGATACTTTCCCAAGATATATTTTGTTCTAATTCTGAGCAGTATTTTTCTTCATCCAGTAATTCAACACAACTCTAATCACATGACCAATCAATTAAACAGTTCAAATGGGAGAACAAGCTTCATTAGTGCTTTCCTCAGGGCAGAGCAATCAAAACATTTAAATGACCAAATTATTACTGCAGTGAGACCAAAACAGAAGCTTCAAAACTATCAGAACTAGACATGATTTGTACTGGATTACTATTATTCTAACTGTCAGGAAGATCTAGCCACACAAAATATGTCAATCAATGATATGAACCAAAAGATAAAAATGGCCTAGTTTCAAGTAAAAATGCTAGCTTCTAGCACAACTGCACAAGTAGTTACACTGTTAAAGTAATATTATTTTCACTAGGAAACGCTGCTGAACATAGCTAGGATAAAAAACAAATCATTAAATTGTCAGTGTTAGGGAAATTTCTTCAAAGATACTACTAATTTTTTGCTGGTTCAAAGAATTTCACATTTCTGTCTTTCAAATGCATGTCAGAAATGCAAAGTGTAAAAGTATACAACAATTAATTCATATTATTAAATTTATATACATAAGCTGCCCACCAGCTTCTCCAGCTGTGCTTTATACTGGCCCAATGAGATATCAGTCAACTAAAAAATACCAGCACACATGCATAAAATTATCACCGCGCACAGTAAATAAGACAAAGTAAATTACATGTAAATAGGTGTAGATATTGTTGAAAATGTGCAATGACTATTCTTGAAGCTGACCAGCAAATCAATGCAATTAATCCTATCTATTTGCTTTGCTTTATCAGATAAACAGAAATTATGATGTGAAATCTAAATGTCATATTAATTTTGAACCATTTCTAATCAAACTAAAGCACTTAACAAGTAATTGTAAAGTCTTGCCTTCACACTAGGGAAAAATAAATCCTAGATATCAAGTGACTTTCACCCATTTTTCTCTATCACAGCTTTGACATTTAAAAAATATTCACTTGAGGAAAAAAAAGCTACAGAAAAAACAATCCATTCATGATTCACAATGAAGTTAAGCAAAGTATTAGTTTGAAAGAATCTAAGATAAAGTATGAGAATAGGGTTGAGAGGAAGCATACACCTGCCATGATTGAATGGCAGAACAAACTTAAAGGACTGAAAGGCTTAACTCTGCTCCTTTGTCTTATGGTCTAGTACGGGGGTCGGCAACCCGCGGCTCCGGAGCCACATGTGGCTCTTTTACGTCTGTGCTGTGGCTCCCTGTTGCTTTGGGAAATAATTGGTCAGTATTTAATTAAAATGTATTTTATGTTAGTTTGTTAGTTTTTGAAATGTAATTCTAAATTTGAAGATTATGGTGATCTTGTACAATCTAAATAAGACGTTTTTGCGACCCATTTCCTGACACATCCGAACCGGCTCACAATTAGCCAGCGTTCAGGCTAAGGGAGATAGCCTACGGGGTTTGTGAGTACGTGTCTTTTGCAGCATCCGCGCCCATGGGGGGCGGGTTGAGGGAGGCTTAAAAGCAAGGCTGTTTAGTTCGAATAAAGCTATCTTTGACTGCAGTTTACTGACTGCATGTAGCACACCGCTACAACGTGTTTTTATCGCTGGCTGTCCAGAGGGGAGGTGCTGAAACGCTTTGTCGCGTGTCTGGAAGAAGTGAAAACTTTCCTGGGCAGCAAAGGGCTCACCTTTCCTCAGCTGGAACAGCCAGAGTGGCTGGAAAAGCTACACTTCATGGTAGACATGACAGCGCACCTGAACACTCTGAACACAGCTCTTCAGGGGTAAGGACGTACAGCCCTGCACATGTTGGAGGATGTTTTGGCATTCGAGCGCAAGTTGACAGTGCTTGCCAGAGATTTACAGAAAGGCACATTGTCTCACTTCCCCAATTTGAGAGAGTTCAAACAAGGTCACGACATGATAAATTCGGAGTATTTACATTCTGCAATCATCGTTTGAGAAACGCTTCTGTGAGTTCAGAGAGGAAAAAAACACATTATCCTTCCCGGTCACTCCCCTAAGCATCGATCCATCCCTACTGAATACGACTGCATTGTCAGGTGTGAGTCAACCTGACCAAGTATGATAAATATTTTAATTGCCTATTATTTTACGTATATTCATATGTTTTCATTGTTCAGTGAAATAGTCCTTTTATTTTTCAGGTTGACAGCTGGCTGACTTTATTTTTGGTTTGCTGCTGGCAGCAAATTTAAGTTTGGCGTTTTTCATAAATACAAGAAGGACTCAAATAGACATTGAGTATTTTACTTAAAAGTAACCTTCAACCCAACGTCTTTTTTTCAGAGTTCAAAATGTTTTTGTTGCATGCAGAAATGTAATTTCGTTTTCTCTGCAGGAGTTCATCAATTTCATAAATGCAACACATTATAATTTGTTTATACATAGCATAAAGGCAAAACAAAACGTTGTATGCAGTGTTATTTCATTTTAAATGTCAAACGGGTTTTGCGGCTCCCAGTGTTTTCTTTTCTGTGGGAAACGGGTCCAAGTGGCTCTTTCAGTGGTAAAGGTTGCTGACCCCTGGTCTAGTATGTTTGTATAGTTGCAAAGAGGAGCATTAGTCCTAAAGGTATTTTTTCCAAACGTTAGAAATAATTCAAATATTCCTTAAATTAGCAAGAAATATATTTGGGACTGTAAGTTCTCCAAGTATGCATGCAGCACAGACATGTGCTCTTCAACCTACTGTGTTGATGATGACTTTTTGTTCATTTCGTGTTCAGTCAAAAGTTGTTAATGGCTCTCAGACGATATAGTACCCAAAATAATTACCAATTTTTCCTCTCAAAACTCTCAGCTTATTTGATAAAGTTCTTAAATACAAGTAAAACTAAACAAATCTAAGGAAGGGTGGAGACATAACAGTCTCCATTGTTGGAATGTAGAGCAAAAAATACACTGTTTTTAAAATTCAGCAGGTCAGCAGCATCTGTGAAGGAAAAGGGTTGGTTGACCTTTCAGGTTGAGACGCTGCATCAGGACTGAGAGTTTCCATAGCAAATAGCCAGTATATAGAAGTGAGAGTGCGGGGTAGGACAGAGATCGGTAGGTGATAAGTGGAAGTATTATGTTTTCACCGGTCATCAAGCCTTTGTTGCTGCATCCCTCCTCCTCCTAGTCCATCACACCACCCCCACTCTCTACCTCATCTGGTTCCTTCAATCATCTCACTCCTATATTATGGGAACTATCCCTCTATGCTGGCAGTCCTGATGAAGTGTCTTGATAGGAAACATTAACCACCCTTCTGCCTCCACTGATTGCTTTAGTAGTTTATGTTTTTGCTGAGGAGTTCTGATCTTCCTCCCAGCATATCAACAATAAGAGATAACCTGCTGAGTTCTATAAACAGCCTAATTATCAATTTTACTGTCTGTATAAACTAAATCCAACCAATTTGAAGCTGAGATCAGTTTTCAGTAAAAGGTACTAAAAGCCAAGGAAGAGTTTATTTGTGGCTCCTCATTTGGTATCAATAAAAAGGCTGCAGCAAGTGATGTCCATCACAGATAAAGCCCCTCCCACCATTGAGTATAATTACATGGAGCACTACCACAAGAAAGCAGCATCCATCGAAAATGCCCACTGTTCATGTCGTGTCCTCTTCTCACTACCACAGGCAGGAAGTACAGAAGCCCAACGTCCACACCAACAAGCTCAGGATTGTTATTACCCTACAACCATTAAACTCCTGAAGCAGCATGGATAACTTCACTCACCATTACGCTAAACTGATTCCACGGCTCACTTAAAACATGTTCTCAGTATTACTTTTGCTTGCAGTTTGTTGTCTTTTGCACATTGGTTATTTGTCAGTCCTTTTTTATGTATAGTTTTTCATAAATTCTATTGTATTTATTTTTTTCTGTAAATGCTGGCATGAAAATGAATTTCAAGATAGTAAATGGTAACAAATACGAACTTTGATAATAGATGTACTTTGAACTATGAAAGTGAAAAACTTTCCCATCACACTGAAACTGAAGATCTGTTTTAGATTTAGTTTCTAGTTATTCCAACTGTTTATTTTTGTACTACAAAATAATTATCTACTGTTCAGACTGAGGT
This sequence comes from Hypanus sabinus, assembly GCF_030144855.1. Classification (NCBI taxonomy): domain Eukaryota; kingdom Metazoa; phylum Chordata; class Chondrichthyes; order Myliobatiformes; family Dasyatidae; genus Hypanus; species Hypanus sabinus. The sequence continues at coordinate 148,561,893 of NC_082707.1, read as the reverse complement.
ATTCAGATGCAACAATGAACATAATAAGGTCTGTAAAACAACATAAGTAATACTAAGGCCACAATCAGAAATAGATTTTCTGCACTTTTAAAAAGACTGACTTATTTTCCCTAGCTTCTCTGAATAAAGGACAACGAAATGTTGTAATCAAACAGCTGGAACGTCAGCAAGTCAGGCTGCTTGAGTTGAACTGAAATTTTAATTCCGATTCTCTTTCTCCTTGAACTGCTGAGTGTTTAATGTTTTCAAAACACATTTTACAGATTTTCAAGTCAAGAGTTCTTTTGCTTTAAGTGGAACTTCCCCAGTGCTATCGCTTTCCCAATTTAAAAACTCTCTCACACTGGTTTCAAAACTGCTATCATCAGATATGATGGACCCTAATCTATTCTTGTTTGAATATAGATCTAACAGAATAGTTTTCACTGTTCTAAATATATGAAATTGCAGTTTTACATTTGACCTGGTAAACTGATTTGCTTGGTGAGTATATACTCTTTTTGAGACACAGCAGATGCATAAAACTGAAGAAATATGCATAATTCTGTCCATCTTATTTAACAGGATCTCCATAACTATGAAAAGCCGACCTTAAGGTAAGATGTCCTTAAAAAAAGGATACAAATTTTGATAAAGTGGAATTAGCGATTTCAGTGCTCGACTTGCATTGATTGCTGTAGCTCGTACTAGACAAGGTAAGACTTTTCCATCCACAATTGCTCCATCAAAAAGTGGGCCAAAAAACGGTACCTGTTGAAAGATCATCATTTTGTCCAGTTTTAGAAGAAGACTTACTCAGTATTATCAAAAGTTGCACAAAATATCTGGCTTGAAATGACTTTTTCAAATGGAAAGAAATATAATTCAAAATAAATAATAAAAATGAAACTGCATTTATTTCAGATCCAGATCTTTCACTTGGCCTCTTCAATGGGAATAGGTAGGGAGTGTTAATTACTGAAATAGATGTTCTTCCTTATTCCCCAACATGTATAAATGTAAATTCAAATGTAAAGAGACAGTACACTGTTAAGGATAAGACAGTGTTGATGAGCAGATGGATATTGGGAGACCAAGTTCATAGCTCCCAGAAAAGTGGCTACTCTGGTTGATAGGGTAGTTGAGAAGGTATATAGCACACATGCCTTTATTAGTCGAGGCATCGAGTTCAAAGTAAGTAAATTATTTTGCAGTTTTTTAAAACTCTAGTTAGGCCACATCTGGAACATTGCGTACAATTCTGGTCATCTCACTAAAGGAAGGTCTAGAAAGGGTGCAAAAGATGCTGCCTGGATTAGCGGGCATGTGCTATAAATGAAACGTTAGACAAATGTGGGTTCTTTTCACTGGAGTGGTAGAGGCTGAGGGAGATTTGATAAGTTTACAAGATTATAAGAGGTTTAGATATATTAGTCAGACAGTACCTTTTTCCTCGGGTTGTACCTCATCTAATACCAGAAGTCATACATTTAAGGTGAGAGGGGATAATTTCAAAGGAGATGCGAGGGGCAAGTTTTCTTTTAAAGAGTAGTGGGCATCTTGATTATGCTGCCTGGATTGGTGGTAGAGGCTGATACATTAGGGACTTCTAAGAGATGCTCAGATAGGCACATGAATGTGAAGAAATGGAGAGATATGGATATTGTGTAGGTATAAGGGTTTAGTTAACTGGCCGTTTGATTACTAATTTACTTGTTTGGCCGAAGGGCCTCTTCCTGTGCTGTACTCTTCCATGTTCTATTTCAATCTTTACCATAAATAAGACAATATTATAATTAAATAGCAAAGATTCCAGACCCTGGCCCAGACTCTCAGATTCCTACATGCTAACCTGGCTTTGACCATCATGCTTCTTCTTCTGAATTCATTGTCTTTGTTCTTCTTCGACCTCTGTTATTGCCTCAGAATTTCTCAATCATGGGACTTAGAACTCCAGGTTTTGACTTACAGACTCACAAAGACCTCCTTCTCTGGGACCACCAGACCGTATTGCCCCTGGCCTCTAACCAACCCCACCCCCCCCATTCCTGTTCCTAAACCGTAGCCTAACTCCCTGTACTGGCCCCACGAATCTAAAAAGGTAATTAAGACTTTGATGGAGATTGCTGCCATCTTGACAGAAATCAATTAAATGCAACCAACACACACAAAATGGTGAAGGAACTCAACAGGCCAGGCAGCATCTATGGAAAAGGGTACAGCCACATTTTGTAGTGTCACTTGGATTTCCAGCATTTGCAGATTTTAAATTTCTCTTGTTCATGACTCAAGTAAATGCAACATGCTCTCCAACTGGTATTCACCCAAGTGAGGAAAGGGCTAATTCCTGCAAAGGGTATAGTCAAAATCAAATCTACAGTATAGTAGTTGACAGCAGTACTATACAGTATTAATGGTAGAAACAACAAGAGAAATTAAGTAATCAGGGGATTTAAAGAATAAAAATATGGTTTTGTGATCACAAAAGCAACTCAAATTTGGCAAGTTGCCTCCAGGTACCAGGACCCAAGAAAGTCAATAAAAGGCTGCAACACACTCCGAATAATGAGGCTGAACAGCCAGATATTGTGATTGATATCAGTACCAATTACATAGGTAGAAGTAAAGATGAGTTACTGGAGCACTGATTAAACAGGGCCTTAACGATGATAATGTTGAAATTACTATGTCACACTCCAGTGGGTACAGAAATAGGATTTTGCATTAGAATCCACAACTGCAAAGACTGGATAGAAGTGTCAGTTTTAGATTTTTGTAGAAGGTAGAATTGGACAATCAGCAGGACCAGATCTTAATAATCTCGCTGGGAAGCGTGCTGGTATCACCAGGGATTTTTAAAATCAACTTGATGAGAGGGAAGGGGCAGATGGTCCCAGTTTCAGAAGAAACAAACACAGAATGTGCAAGGTGATTAAGTAAATGATCCTGACAGCTAACACAAGGAAATAAAGAGAATAAACTGAGAACTGCATAGACAATGCAAGAATGACATCATGGCCATTACTGAAGAATTGTCAAAGAAAGTGTGATTAGCATCTCGATGTCTCCTCTTATTGAGTTTTCAGAGACATAGATTGTGTTGCAGTTAAAGAAACAAGTAGAGCTGAAAAGAAGTATAATATGTATGGTGATTGCATTTTACACCCAAGCATAATACAGTAAATGTTTCATCAAGGAGAAACATCAAGATAATTCTTGCCCAAGATCTATCAGCTTCTTGGTATAAAAGAAAGCACTATCATAATGGATAAAAAACTGATGGGCATACAAGAATTGAAGAATATAGTACTGTCTGAACTGATCAAAAAGACTTGTAGGCAGGTTTGGACTGGAGATCAGCAGAGTGCTTCTGCCATGACACAGCTTATTACATGGTCTCTGCTTCAAAAAAATTGAATTTCCTGGTATTGAGACAGCAAATCAATCAGGTAGATAAATTCGTTTATAAATGAGAATTTTCATTCAAAAGATGTAGATAGACTGTAAATGGCAATACTGGGTGGCATTCATTGTCTATCCCTTACTGCATTCCCTATCCCTGATCAAAATAATTGAGTAGCGTATATGTCATACTCTGTAAGATTGGTTGATTTTCTTCTTTGAAGGGTATGAGCAAATCTGCAACAGAGGCGAGTATTTTTAAAATTCCCAGTTTCAGTTACCATGTTGGATTTGAATCACATTCTTGGATCAATGGTCCAGACCTATGGCTGCTTGTAAAATAACTCAACCATTATGCTGCATACTTTAAGCAGCAATTCAAATGTTATTGATGATGGTACACAATGCTGACAAATATCAAAGTCTGCTTTCAGATAAATCTGCTCTACTTGTTTGTAAGTATGAGTAAACCTAATGTGACTGCAGTGGGCTCATTGATAAGTGATGCTTTGAACATGACAAAAGAACCTTAATAAAGTGGTGAGGAACCATAATTTTGTCCATAACTTTTAAAACTACAAAAAAGACATGAACCAATTAGTAACAATCAGAAAATTCATCATTTTTGTTTCTTGAGACTAGTATGCTGAGGACACTAAATTAAGCCTTTTTTTTAGGGCCATGTTAAAGAACAAGGAAGAGAATTAGGCCACAAAACTGTTCATGTCTTCGCTGCCATCCAGTAAGATGATGCCTACTGTTCTTTCAAAACATTCTCTTTTTATACATGCATCTGTTTTCAGATCATTGGTGGTGGTGGGGGAGAATGGAGAAAGAAAGATGGGGCCTCTGCTTGGTCATTCTACACCTATCAACACGCACATGTCATGACAAAATGTTGCTTACAAAAAGAGAAGAAACAAACTGTCTGAGAAACTCTGAATGAGATAAGCAAGTTTGTCTGCTGTGGAATGGAGGCTGAATCTTTGAGAACTGAAATTATTCATAATTTGGTCTTGGAAATTTTGGGAATGCTGTAAATTTTTCTTAGTTCCCTTTTGTAAATTCCCTGCAGATAATTTTTTTTTTGAGATCCACGTAAAATATACTGTACTTCTGTATTCATAATACCAATGCTATGGAGGAAAATAGTAGTCCGAAAGCATTCCAGCTGCATTGTTAAATAGTGTGCATATGCCACGGTATTATTAATTCAGTTCTAAGAAAGCATTTAATATATAGTGGACTTTCTTACCTCAGGTTTCTTCATTACATGGATACTGAACATATAGTTTTTCATTGGGTATATAACAATAAGGACATCACCAAACTCTGTTGGAATGATTCCTCTTCTGTAGTCTCTTGTATGTTCTGACCAAACTATATGTACTTCATCGTTCCCTAGATGCCTTAACTACTCAAAACAAAACATGAAACAAAGATAAGAAAACTATTTATAATTATATACAAATATCAATACTTTTGTCTTAACACGGGCATTCCTTTTTATTTCTGCACTATATCAGAAAAGGGGATGAATATGATGCTTGGTCACAAATGAAAATGCATGGAAAATGTTCTTAAAACATTCTTTATATTGATTTTAACAGCTTTTTTGTGTGTTTTGATACAAGAACTAACAATATGTTGGGTACTGGCTTTTCTCAGTTACAGTGCAGTGCAGTTAAAGGGAGTGAAGGCAAGTATCACAAGCAACCATCCCTTGAAAAGGTTTACAACACCACAGATGTATCCATGCTGACAATCAACACAGGTGCACCTTTAAGGATATGTGCTTAGTCTAGTCCTATACTTCCTCTATACTCATGACTGTATGGCTAGGCACAGCTCAAATCTTATCTATAAATTCACTGATAACATCACAGTTGTTAGCAGAATCTCAGATGGCAAGGTGGTGGTGTACCGGAGCACTCAATTGGCTGGTTGAGTGGCGCCATAACAATAATCTTGCACTTAACGTCAGCAACACCAAGGAATTGGTTGTGGACTTCTGGGAGGGGAAGTTGGGAGAAAACACCCCAGTCTTCAACGTTGGAATGAGTGAGCAGCTTCAATTACCTGGCAATCAACATGTCAGAGGATTATTCCTGAACCCAACATATTGATCCAATCATGAAGGAGGCACGCTAGCAGCTATACTTCATTAGGAGTTTGAGAGATTTAGTAAGTCACTTACTGTATGAGTTATCAAATCTCCTCAAAATGACCAGGGAACTGAAGGTGATTTAAAAGATTGAGAACATGTGAAATGTTACAGATGTACTTGGGAAGGGACTGAACTATAGGGGGCAAAATAGAGTTGAGGTATGCAGACAGATGTTTATTCAGGTAGGAGTAGGCAGAAACAATGGGTCTTCCTGACAGTCAGTTTTGTGGATATTGTGTAAGAGGTAGAAATGTACAGTACAGGGTAAGGGAACTACAGTGGATGGGAGAGCTCCAGAATTGATGGGTTGGTGGATTGTGTAAGAAATAATGGCCTGATGCTTCACAGTGGGGTTTTTTTCAAGGGGTATCTACGAGGAGGTGTCTGAGAGTTGCTGCCTAGCCTCAGCAAGGTAGAGATCAGTTCACTAGTCTGTAACAGCTTTCTGTTGTCTGTGGTTTTAATGGAGAGGGTGGGTCTGGTGTGGAGAGAGTGGAGGGCAGTCCTTTCAGACAGAGTGAGGTTCAAATAGGAGAAAGGAGTACTGATGGTTGATACCTCATTGGCGCTCAGTGATGAAAAGTCCCACAGCAGGTAATCCTCAGCTTCTCACTTCATCCTCACTCAAACCGCTTCCTCCTCACCTTTCACTTTCCAACTTGTACTCATTTATCACCCCCCCCTCCCACTGCACCTCCTCATTCTGGCTTTTTCACTCATCCTTTCTAGTCTGGATGAGGAGTCTTGGCCCAAAATACCGACTGCTTATTTCTCTCCATAGGTGCTGCCAGACATGCTGTTCCTCCAGCATCGTGTGTGTGTTGCTCTGGTTTGGAGGCTGCAATGCATAAGATCAAAAGAAAGGCTGCAGAGTTGTAGACTCAGCTTACTCCATAATGGGCACAAGCCTCCCAGTCATTGAGGACATCTTCAAACAGCGATGCCTCAAGAATGTCACATTCATTATTAAGGACCCTCAACATGGACACGTCTTTACATTACTACCATCAAAGAGGTAGTACATGAGCCTGATGACTTACACTCAATGTTTGAGGAACAGCTTCTTGTCCTCTGTGTTCATGGACCATTCAGAAACATGAACACCATCTTGCTATTCCTCTTTTGCACTGTTTATTTTTTATTGTAACTTGTAGCAATTTATGTCCTGAACTGCACTGCTGCCCCAAAACTGCAAAATCGTGTCATGACATGGTGCAAGTCAGTGATAATAAACCTGTTTCTGACTTGCAAAAAGCAGCTATAAATGTTAAGTCAACTGAGTTTATTTTCTCCATTCCACTCGGAACCACACTGCAATAACAAGCAAACATGAGGAAGTCTGCAGATGCTGTAAATTCAAACAACACACACAAAATGCTGGTGGAACACAGCAGGCCAGGCAGCATCTATAGGGAGAAGTGCTGTCGTCGTTTCGGGCCGAGACCCTTCGTCAGGACTAACTGAAAGGAAAGATAGTATGAGATTTGAAAGTAGTGGGGGGAGGGGGAAATGCAAAATGATAGGAGAAGACCGAAGGGGGTGGGATGAAGCTAAGAGCTGGGAAGGTGATTGGCGAAAGTGATACAGAGCTGGAAAAGGGAAAGGATCATGGGATGGGGGGCCTCAGGAGAAAGAAAGGAGGGGGGGGTTGCACCAGAGGGAGATGGAGAACAGGCAAACAACTAAATATATCAGGGATGGGGCAAGAATGGGAGGAGGGGCATTAACGGAAGTCGATGTTCATGCCATCAGGTTGGAGGCTACCCAGCCGGTAAATAAGGTGTTGTTCCTCCAACCTGATTTTGGATTTATTTTGACAATAGAGGCCATGGATAGACATATCAGAATGGGAATGGGACGTGGAATTAAAATGTGTGGCCATTGGGAGATCCTGCTTTTTCTGGCGGACCGAGCGTAGGTGTTCAGCGAAACAGTCTCCCAGTCTGCGCTGGGTCTCACCAATATATAAAAGGCCACACCGGGAGCACCGGACGCACTATACCACACCAGCCGACTCACAGGTGAAGTGTCGCCTCACCTGGAAGGACTGTCTGGGGCCCTGAATGGTGGTGAGGGAGGAAGTGTAAGGGCAGGTGTAGCACTTGTTCCGTTTACAAGGATAAGTGCCAGGAGGGAGATCAATGGGAAGGGATGGGGGGGGGGGGGGGGACGAGTGGACAAGGGAGTCGCGTCCTTTCTTTCTCCTGAGGCCTCGTGTCCCATGATCCTTTCCCTTCTCCAGCTCTGTATCACTCTCGCCAATCACCTTTCCAGCTCTTAGCTTCATCCCACCCCCTCCAGTCTTCTCCTATCATTTTGCATTTCCCCCTCCTCCCACTACTTTCAAATCTCTTACTACCTTTCCTTTCGGATAGTCCTGATGAAGGGTCTCGGCCCGAAATGTCGACAGTGCTTCTCCCTATAGATGCTGCCTGGCCTGCTGCGTTCCACCAGCATTTTGTGTGTGTTGTTGCAATAACAAGCAAATATTTTAAGTTTGAATTGTGACTGAATATTACATAAAGATTTCTCTACTGTGAGACTGAAAAAAAAAGCACAAAACATAAAACATAGAACATTTAAGCAGAATCTGGTAAACATGCCTATCAAAAATATCCAGCAAAAACCTTTCATCTGCAGCTGCCAACCAGCAAAAAAAGAAATGAAGATGCATCCCCACAGATCAAATTGTGTTAGATTACTGAATGTCAGCATACAAGTTTTCTCAATGAATGGTCAAACAGTGCAATGTTTTGTACAAATTTCCTTAAGCACGGCAGGTCAAGAAGAGGCAAATGGTGGTGGTTGGGTAGAAGATGGATGGGCTGTGATGGCCGTAAATGGTTATTAATGATTGTGTATCTGTTCTATCCAAGCAACATTCTATATCGCCTTGGAGAGATTTGTGTGTGGCTAATTGTAATTTGATGTTCTGTTACTCATGGTAAGTGTGCTGATGTACTGCTGGAAGGTTTAACAATTTTAAATATTTCAAATTAAAAAAAAAAGTTCACAGCATTCTAAACAGAGCTTCATTGGTGCCACCCAAAAGCATTATTCTTGGTTAGATTCTTATATTGATAGAAGAAACACAGAAATAATAGTACAATGAACTAAGTAACTGATTTCTAAATATTTTCAAACATTCCAAAATCCAGGAATGAACTTTCTTTTGAATGGGAACTAAATTAGATGTTAAAATATTCAGGGTGAAATGTAGGAACAAGTAGTAATGAACTTAGGACCATGTTAATGTTGCAGATGTAGCATATTAATACCCAAAAAGTAATAATGAAAATAATTATTTTTTTGCAAACAAATTTTTGTGAAATCTAAGACTAGCAACAGCAAAAAAGCAGCTGCAAGCCTACAATTTAAAAAATATATTACAACAGAAACAAGGCACCACCAATAAATATCAATTATGAAACTGGACAATGTACAAGATATTCAATTAAAAACTATGGTGCCTGTGAACTAAAACTGAAGCTCAGAGAAAAATAAACATTTTTATTGCAAATGTACCTTTTTAGTTAAAGAATCATCTGTATCAGAAGGCATTCTTGTAGATACATGAAACATTACTTCTACAGTAGAGGTAGCAAAATATGGAGTCGATAGTCCAGTGCTCTTGTTTTTTTGTAATCCGCCCATGAAACCACAATGATTGGTAAGGTTTACCTTGAAAATGAAATGAAAGCACAAATAAGATGAATAATTAAAAATATTATGAAAATACATTTTATCCATTAGCTTAGTTGACAGTGTGAAAAGGAATATATTATGTTCAGCAATATTTAAATATTTTTACATCAAACATCACATCCTTAATAAAATATGTAATGCTGACCAATTAGAAGATTTTGTTCCATTTTGAATTTTATAGGCAGCAAATAGGAACATTCTTTAGCAGAGAAACAGTAAAAATAAGTTAGAAAAATGTCATAACCTAACACTTGAAATCTATTTGGTTTCAAGTTGGCACCACTTTATATGACACCAACTACCACCCCCCCAACTCCCGAATACCATGCAGCTGAGTGGATGGAAAAATCCAAATTGGTATACTCCGCAAGAGGTGATGTAATTTACAATTACATTATTTCGGACATATCTGACATGGCAATGTAGGCTTACGATATCAAGCAAGGCCAACATACATTCAAGGAAGAAATCAATAAACCCAATATTGATATTTTGAAGCAGAAACTTTTTGCTTTCAGTGAAGAGAATAATGCTTTGATGAAGTAATAGCAAATGTCTCAAGATAACAAAAAAATGTACTGTTGTCAAAAGGCACTTAGAGATTTATAGACTTGCTATCATACAACATTATATAATTTAAAAACATCTTCAATATATGAAAGATTAGTATGTACAATCTTATTTAGAGGAGGTATTGACTATGAATTTAAACAGCTCAAGATGCTTTACCTCCCAACCAAGACCTGCCACAAAGTCCTCATAGGATTGGCTTCCTCCAGTATTTGTCAGAATGGAGTGCTTATCTTCCTGTCCTTCAGCAACATAAAACACCGCTATTTTGTGCGTTTCTCGACTGCATGAAAAAAGATAGTTAACATAAACCAGAAATATTTACGTAGGATGTTTATTTTAATTTCAATTAATAAAAATGGACCAGCTACAATGCTTATGAATGCCTAGTCTTACTAAATATTCCACTCTCCAAGTAACAAATATAACTGTCACTGAACATTTATTCAATAAAAGTCAAACTTAACTAAGTGATGCAAAACAGAATTTCCGTTGGCTTTGCTAACTTAAAACAGCAAAGTTTTCTAAGCATCAGCGAAAAGTTCTCATACTAAAATCCAACTTGCAATCCTATCAACTAGACTGGTATGTGTTACTGACACTTCAGATCTGGTCTACCAGATTATTAAAATATGCTAGAAGAGGCTACAGCAAAGTGGAAGTAGAAAATAACACCTGTTACGAGTCTGAGGCATAAGTGAGTCTCTATACATCTACAAAAGCTCTTGGAAAAAAAAATGCTGAGAAAACATCAATTTCTGGCTGATACAATCCAGTGAAGACAGCAGTTAAATACATTAATGTTAGCCACTTACTTTCATGTTCAAAACTCTCTTCGTCAAAATATCCGAGAATAACTTCTTACACACTAATGTGCTGTGACTTAAGAGGCAAAGATGATTCTGACAAATGCCCAATCATAAGGGATGCCTACCATAAGTATTAATATTAATAAGTAAAGACTTTTATAACCCTTATGATTGTGCTTCTTATTTTAACTTTAGTTAGTTTTATAGCATCTTCCTTGAGAATACATAAATATCGTTCTCAAAAGTTCAGCTGAAATGCTGAATCATGCAGTTAGTAAAGTCCCAATTTCAAACCTCATATCTGTGCTAGGTAAATTAATTCATCCTAGATGTATGGTATTGAAATTGCTGGTAATGCAGTTTAAAGCACATGACTAATTTACATAAAGAAGTTACTTCACATCCTAGCATATTATCTACATTAATAGCCAAAATGATGAGAGAATACCTGTCTCCATGGAGACAAGGCTCTAAAAGTTATGCTACAAATTAATGAAATACAAGAGAAAACATGAAGGATATCACAATTCTCACCATTGCCTAGAGTCCAGGTTTTTTAGTTCTCGCAACAGCTTTTCATTTTTCTTTAGAAGATGGAAAGTAGTCCTGTAATGAAACAATGCTTAAGTTAGAATTGAGATTATAATATTTTCCCCCAAGATAGATAAAGCTTACTGCAATAAATCAAAACTAGGATGCACTTAAGTACTTACAATGAAACATAAGGGAAATCAAAATTTATAAAATGAAAACAAAAATCATTATAGCAACTTACAGATAATTTAATTTATCCAAGAACTCTGCAACAGTAAATTGCTGCCCTATTAAACTCCTTAATAATTATCAAAGTAAGTCTTTAAATTGTGATTATGTCATCAAGCAACACCAATATTGTACTTAGTATGGATTTTATTTTAATTGCTTAGTTCCTAACTTACAATAATGACAATGTTGATACAACTACAAGAGCTACAGTAAATACCACAGAAAAGGTGAACAGTTCTCATTGTCAAAGGCAACATTTAACCTAGTTGGAGCATCATGGTATAAGTATTGGTTTATTATTGATACATTTGCCCAAGATACAGTGTAAAACTTCTGTTTTGTGTGCCATCTGTATAGGCAATACCATCAGTAAAAAAAAAAATGAGGAATATGAAGTGCAATGAATGCAGAGAATGTGCAGTGCAGGCAGACAAATAAAGTACAAGGAGCACAACGAGATGGACTGGGAAATCAGGAATCCAGTTTTCTGTGTACAAGAGGTCAGTTTGACAGTCTGACAACAGTGGAATAGAAAACGTTCCTTAGTCTGGTGCTTTGTGCTCTTAGGCCATTGCATCATTTTCCTGAGAGGAGATGGGGAAGAGTGAAATGACCAGGGTGGGAAGGGTCATTGATTATGTTAGCTACTTTCCTGAGGCAGAGAGATGTGTAAATGGAGTCAATGGAGAGGAGGATGGATCGTGCTGCTTTCAAAACTCTTTGCAATTTCTTCTGATCCTGGGTAACACAGCAACTACTGTACTGCTCTCCCCTCCAGCTAATGCTTTCTCAACTGTGATGGAGATACATTGATGGAATTTATCATTTTGTTCCATCCGTATCTGAAAGGAAGGAAGTAAGCACAAACAGACCCTACCCTGGATCTGCAAAATGGAAGAGGGCAGGGGACAATATTCGGTATTTAACCCATACAGTTCCTGTTCTGGCAGTGTTCAATGAGATTGCACAGAGGAAGCTTTATTCAGTTTTCTGGATCTGCTCTGGAGGAGCATGATGCCTTCTGCCATTCACTTAGTTACAGACTGCATTTACTAAAATGGACACCATGTTGGTTCACAAAAATGAAACTGATACAGACATAGAAATCACGTTACCTGAAAAGAAACATAATGATTCTAGTGTTTGATTCAATGTTTCTCTGAAGATGGCATGACAGGTGGGTAAGGTCATTAATAAGGTGCTGATCAAAAAGAACTAAAATCTACAAATCAGCAAACAGGAATGAGGCAAAGACATGGAAACAGACAAAAAAAAGTTTGCTCTTGCCATGTGGTCACACAAATGGAGGCTGCCATTTTGTGAACTGTTGGGTGAAATGATTCTTGCTTAAGAGATAACAAATACTATACTTCGGCCTTAACAGTTATATACATATAACTATTGCAACGTTTCAACGGTAAGCCCAACCGTCTTCTTCAGGCATAGGTTAGTCAAATTACGTCCCCTGAGAAACATATCTTTGTATACCCTCTCAAGTGAGCAGGGAATGGGCAGGGTTGAATGTTTGATCCTGATTGGCTGGATCTGAATTGCTTATTGCTGATTGGTTAGTTTGTTAACTTAATCAGAGCAACTGAACATACGCACAATGAGTTTTTGGCTAATGATATTCTAAACCTGGGATCATTTTCAGATAAGAAACTCTTTATGATGTCAAATTGCAGGCTGCTATAAAGAACAGCATGTGATCTGGTCTCCCAGGCCCAGTGCTTGGCTGACCTGGTTTGAACCAATTTGGAAAGAGCAAAAGAAATTACCTAGTACACAAGGGTGGTAGAGGAAAGAACCATTAGTTAATACCGCATGTATCCCTGGGACAGATCCAATAAGAAGCTGACAGGTCAGTCAGATGAGCTTGAGTCAATAAAATTGAAACATTATAGATTGATTTGATAAGGAAAAGAATAAGAATGGAGGATGTTGGGAGCTCAGACAGGGACAACTCTGTGGAGAACGCCGATTGCAGAAGCAGAACACTCCACATCGGAAACATGGAGATTACATCAGGATCAAGATGAACACCTGGCCAACATAGACATCTTTTCCTGGGTATTACTTTATCTCTTCTTTGACCGTTCATGGAGGGTCAGGGAAATCCAGTGGGTGTTCAAATTCAGATACTTGTTATTTGAGCCAATAAAGGTACTTTTGGTAAATAGACATTCTCCCTATTTACCTGATCATATTAAGGCTTAATACTTGTAACAAAGGTCTGTGGATCAACTTGCCTCCAATGGTTTAAATGGGGTAAAAATGAACAGGGAGACAAGTTACAGTGGAAACAGTGCAAAATGCCACTGCATTTCAGCAAGAACACGACAGCATTACAAAAGGTGCAGTTAAGATTTTATTTAAAAGGATTTTATTCAGGCTGGAGAACTACATTTAGAAGACTCACTTAACTGAAGTTGCTGCCCGACAAACCTGTTGGAATTCTTTGAGGAGATTACAAGTAGGATACATAAAGGGGTTGCAGAGTATGTTGTATATTTGGATTTTCAGAAGGCCTTTGACAAGTTGCCACACATGAGGCTGCTTACCAAGTTAAGAGCCCATGGTACTACAGGAAAGTTACTAACACGGTTAGAGTATTGGCTGACTGGTAGGAGGCAGTGAGTGGGAATAATAGGATCCTTTTCTGGTTGGCTGCCAGTGACTAGTGGTGCCGGGACCACTTCTTTTTATGCAGTCTATAAATGATTTAGATGATGGAATAGATCACTTAGTTGCCAAGTTTGCAGATGATACAAAGATTGGTGGAGTGGCAGGTGGTATTGAGGAAACAGGTAGGATGCAGAAGGACTTGTACAGATTTGGAGAATGGGCAAAAAAGTGGCAAATGAAATACAATGTTAGAAAATGCATGGTCATGCACTTCAGTTATAGAGAAATAAATGTGCGGACTATTCTCTGAACAGGAAGAAAATCCAGGAATCTGAGATGCAGAGGGGCTTGGGAGTCCTTGTGCAGTACACCCTGAAGGTTAACTTGCAGGTTGAGTTGGCGGTGAGGAAGGCAAATTCATTTCGAGAGGTCTAGAATACAACAGCAAGGATGTGATGCTGAGGCTTTATAAGGCACTGGCGAGGCCTCACCTTGAGTATTGTGAACAGTTTTGGGCCCCTCATCTTATAAAAGATGTGTTGGCATTGGAGAGGGTTCAGAGGAGGTTCACAAGGATGATTCCAGGAATGAAAGGGTTATCATACAAGGAACATTTGATGGTTCTGGGTCTGTACTCGCTAGAATTCAGTAAGATGAGGGGGGGATGTCACTGAAACCTTTCAAATGTTGAAAGGCCTAGACAGAGTAGATGTGGAAAGGATGTTTCCCATGGTAGGAGAGTCTGGGACAAGACAGTATAGCCTCAGGATAGAGGGGCACCCTTTCAAAACAGAGATGCGGAGAAATTTCTTTAGCCAAAGGGTGGTGAATTTGCTGCCACATGCAGCTGTGGAGGCCAGGTTGTTGGGTGTATTTAAGGCAGTGATTGATAAGTTCTTAATTGGACATGGCATCAAACGTTACAGGGAGAAGGCCAGGAACTAGGGTTGAGGAGATAAAAGAAAAGCATCAGCCATGATTGAACGGCGGAGCAGACTTGATGAGTCAGATGGTCTAATTCTGCCTTATGGTCTTTGGATCAAAGCAAAATGAGACAAAATTTCATAACAGTATATGAAATTCCTGGAAACAGGAAAGACACATTTCCACTTATAAAACTATTAATAACCAGGCTACATGACTGGATTATTGCCAAAGGGAAAAAGGATTTCAGAAACAAAATGTTCGGAGACACAAGCCTTCTAAGATTTGGGAAGAACCTGAATGCATCCTTAAAAAGCACTAACCAAGGCAATAGACCAAGTGCCAGAAAATGGGAGTAACGTGTAAATGTTTTTTTGTTCAAATTGGCTATCGTGGACAAAATGGTCCTTTCAGTGCTGTAAATTTCCGTAATTCTGTGACTAATACAAACTGATTGACAATGACGATGCAGAATATGTCATCAGACATGCAAGAGGCCAAAGCTGGCAGAACATACATCTCATTTATTGGGAGGGTTTTTATGGAAACATAAATGAGAAATTATACAGTGTGGAAAGTGGGAGACTGAACATCATAGAATTGGATGCAATTAAGGCACGGACAGGGCTTTCACTTGCAGATGAATCGAAGTTATGTATGAATTAGAACAAACAACATCAACATGGAAGCAAATGGCCTTGGTGACAGAATAGATACAAGGTCAGAAAATTAACCTCAGTCTGCTGTTGGAAAACTGTCAAGCTAAAAATACATTTATTATCAAAGTATGTATTCTGTACACAACTTTGAGATTTGTCTTTTTACAGGTGGCCACAAAACAAAGAAACACAATAGATCCTATTAGAAAACCCCACACAACAAAGATCGTGAAACACCTTACGTGCTTAAAAAAAAAGAATAAATTGTGTAAACAAAGTAAACAAATAACACACAGAACATTAACCAGAGTTCCTGAAAGTGAGTCCACAGCCATGGTGCCAGTTCAGCGCTGAAGCAAAAAAGCTGGTCCAGGAGCTAGATGGCTGCAGTCCACAGCCAAGGAGCCATTTCAGCTCTGAGGTGAGTATCAATAATTGCAGGTCTCAGCTGCAGAGTCAGATCAGTGCTGAAATGAGTAAACCTGGGAGAGAGGTGAGCTGAATACCAGTTTGCCCTTCTCCCTTGGCCTCGATGAAATTGTGCAAATGGCAAAGAAAAACACACAGAACATGAACTGCAGAGTCCCCGAAAGTGAGTTCACAGCTGCGGAGCCTGTTCAGCACAGAGGCGAGTGAAGCCCTTCCAGGAGCCTGATGGCTGCAGGGCAACAACTGCTCCTGAACCTGCTAGTGTGGGACCCAAGACTCCTGCACCACCTGCCTGATGGGAGTAGCGAGGAGAGAGATGGGTCAAATACTGGCAGTCAGCATGGAACACCTGTTAGTCTTCCGCTCTCGTCCTTGACAATTTTAATCTTTCTTGATGCTTTAATCAGCAGAGAGAAACAGAGTCAACCACGATGTCTTCCGCCATCAGGACTGTATGCACTTTCAAGAGTATGGTTCACTGAATTCCTCAGGAGTTTGCAAAAGCATCGGATCCTTTAGTCAGTTCAGAAGTATGTCTACAAGAGTATATAGTAGTTTTACAGACAAAAGCAGGTTCATGCTAGAGGTTCACATGACACATCTCCCCAAGTCTCAACATACTCTCTTTTACCTTACTCTGTCACTTGCTTATTTAGCTTCCCTTGAAGACACCTTTGCCATTTATTTCAACCGACCACCCCCTACACATCATACACTGATGTGCATGAGTCACAAGTCTTACCCATTCTAAGGATTAAAAAAGCTTCCCCAGACTTACCCATCTATCATATACCATTTACAGTTCAGTTTTAATCCCTGCCAAATGCAAATACCACTATTCCTATCAATAATTTGCATGCTTTTTTGCTTCCTCTTGAAATTTCAGCACGAATCTGTGGAATGTAACCAGAATATGGTAATTTGATTTTGCTACCTACACAGGAACTGGAGAAATGATTATATTTTGGGTAAAATGTTCAATTTATTTGCTGGGCATGATTTCCATTCATTAGTGGTTCATTTATTTTTCCACGCTTTACAAAACAACTGCAGAAACCATACAATATTTTTTGCCCAAGAAAGTGTTCTTGCTTTTCTTTAAAAAAAATGCATAAACTGACTAAGGACATCACAACTTTAAATACAATGCAAAAATATTACAATTAAAATATAAATACAACCAATTAAATATCTTACCTTTTGTCCCAAGAATTCATGCCAAGAATATTTAACAGCATCCTGCAGTAGTAAAAGACAGACTGTGGTTCTTGTGGGGATGGTTCTTCCTGCTCCATTGCTTTCATATTCAGGTCATTGCCATGCTTCTCCACAAATTCTTCCTCTTCAGTGTACTGTTTTAGGATTGCATTGATCACATCATTTTCCTGTTTTTCTGAAATACAAACTGGAGGGGGAGCCGGGATGTTAAGCTGCACTCCAGCTCTCTGCAGGCATTCTGGACTGGTGGAACCCAGATATTGCAACATCTCATCCAAGGCATCTTCATCATCATGAATTACATCCCATGATGGCACCATTTCTCTGCATCTTCTTTTTGTTTGAGGTACCAAATATTCACTTAAGTCAACATCAGTAATTTCTGTCTCTTTGAAGACTGATTCAGCCATTTGTTCTTCATGAAGATTTGTGAACTTGTGAGCAATTTGCCTTTGTTGACAGCAATGAGGTGGTCCATAGAGAATTGCAGAATCCCAGGAGTACTTACCAGATATATCACGCATCACCACTCTAACATTTGAGGTAGCTGTTGAGAGTCCAGCTGACATCCCTCCTCCTGGAATATTACCCTCAATAGGGATTTCCAAGTATGAAATAAGAGTAGAACTGTTCAGCACAAAAAACTGGAGGTTTGGATTCTCAAAAAGTTCTGGGGAAAGTTCAGCACAGTCAGTAAAGGGATTGTCATGGCTTTCGCTTATCAAACTGGTCAGCATTGCTGGGCCACCGCTCAATGGATAATGGCCAACATGATTTACCAAATGTATTATCACAGTCCGGGCAGCGACTGAAATCAAACCTTGCTGTATGCGACTCCTCACTACAAGAAAAAAGTGGAAAAAAATTGTAAATTTTTGACTAATTGATTATTTAGTCACCAGTTAAAAAAGTAAATTAAAAATATATAGTATAATCTATTGTGTTTGACTCAATTTGAACACATTTTAAAAGATACAAAGGCTGTATGGTCAATCTAAAACATAGGCCTGGGTTTTGCTCATAAATACTGACAGTTCCTTGCATTTCTCAGCCTTAAATTTATTAGCACATGTGGAAATCCAAGTCCCAAACTTAATCCCCGTGCCTTGCTAGCCCCTTCCTGAGTGTACTTCAGCAAAAGGTTCCCTTTTTTTTTAAAAAAGGACAACAAAGGACAAAGGTTCTTGCCAAGATTCCCCAGTATCTATGCAAATAAGATCAGGTGGAGGACCTGCATATCACTGATTTCAATGGGAATATTTCTTTATTTATTGAGATACAGCGCAGAATAGGCCCTTCCGGCCCTGAGCTACGCTGCCCACCAATCCCGATTTAATCCTAGCCTAATAATGAAACAATCTACAATGGCCAATTAACCTAGCAACCGGTAGGTTTTTGGATTGTGGGGGAAACTGCAGGACCCGGAGGAAACCCACACAATCACAGGGAGAACGTACAAACTCCTTACGGACAGCTGCAGGAATTGAACCCAGGTCACCTGTAAATGTAAAGCATTGTGCTAACCACTATGCTACTGTGTTGCCCCAATAGTACAGCTTTGAGGCAGAAAGAGAACATTGTTAAGTTTCTTTTTTATCTAATTGTTTATGATGTTTTCTATTTCTAATTCTTTTTAAAAGATGTTAATATATAATTAATTTTAAAGGCAAGTAGAAGTTTTTGACACAAGCACAAGAGATTCGGCAGATGCTGGAAATACAGAGTAATGCTGAATCTTTATTATTTTCCATTGATGCGGTCTGACCTACTGTGTTCCTCCAACACTGTGTGTACAAGTATCTGAAATGTTTCTTCATGTCAGGGAATAAAGTAATGGGGACAAAAATTGTACAACCTATTTAAGTTACAATGTATTAGACTCACTGCTAATTAGGATGAAAAGTGAAAAATCCTTAATCCACACACTCACATGTTGATGACACTGACTTTGTCTAAAACAAAAATCACTTCACATGTTCCAGCTTCAGTCATGGATCTCTACTTCTAGCTTAATAACAATACTTTATCCCAGACTTTACAGCTGGTGATTTAACACACACAATCACCAGCTGTCTGGCTTAAGGTAGATGAATCCAAAATCTTCTTTATCCATATGGTGTCAAGTCCTTGAGCAGTGGCAAGGATTTAACTGATCTAATGGAGTGTAGCAGGTGAGTCAAAACAATAAAACTCAGAAAAGCCTTTGAGAAAAGTAAAGCCCTGCCTTCAGCTTGGCTTGCTATCAAAACATACAGTATTTCAATGACAAATATCTCTGGTGTTCAGAAAGATTTTAAAACATCCCTAAGTGGAACTAAGGCCAGCAGCAGAACATCTTTTAAGAAGGTGAACCCTCGCAAGGTGTCAGACTCCAATAATGTACCTGGCTATCACCTACTGTGATGAAATGTTTTGAAAGGTTGGTCATGGCTAGAATTAATCCCTGCCTGAGCAAGGACATGGACTTGCTGCAATTTGCCTACTTCTACAATAGATGTATGGTGGAAGAAATCTCACTGGCTCTCCACTCGCCCTTAGACCACCTGGACAACTGCAATATCTATGTCAGGCTGCTGTTTATTGATTACAACTTAGCATTCAACAGCATCATCCATCAGTACTAATCACTCGAAATCCAGACCTGTGCACTTCTCTCTGCAACTGGATCTTTAACTTCCTCATTGGGTGACCACAATGAATGCAGATCGGAAATAACAACTCCTACTCACTGACAATTAACACAGGCACTCCTCAAGGATGTGTGTTTAGCCCATTGCTCTACTGTCTCTACGCCTATGACTGTGTGGCTAGGCGCAGCTCAAACATCATCCATAAATTGAAAGAATCTCAGGTGATAAGCAGGTATGCAGGAATGAGATTACAGATAAGCTGGTTGAGTGGCATTCCAACAACAACCTTGCACTCAACATCAGCAATATCAAGGAATTGGTTGTGGACTTCAAGAAGGGGAAATTGGGAGAACACACAGCAGTTATTATTGAGGGTCAGCAGTGGAAAGGATGAACAGCTTTGAATTCCTGGGTGTCAATATCTGTGAGGATCTATCCTGAGTCTGACATATGATTCAATTATGAATAATTATTCAATTATGAAGAACCATGTCAGTGGCTATATTACATTAGGAGTTTGAAGAAATTTGGTTTGTTACCAAAGACTCTATAGCAAATTACTACAAATGTACTGTGGAGAGCATTCTAAATGGTTGTATCACCATCTGGAATTGAGGGGCCAATGCTAGGATCAGAAAAGTCGCAGAGGGTTGTGAACTCAGCTAGTTCCATCATGGGGACGAATCTCCCCACCAATAAGGACACCTTCAAAAGGCAATGTCTCAAGGAGATGGTATCCATCATTAAGGACCCTCACCATCCATGATATGCCCTCTCACATTACTACCATCTGTAGTACAGGACCCTGAAGACATACACAGTTTTTTTTAGGAATAGCTTCTTATCCTATGTCATAAGATTTATGAAAGATCCATGAACACCACCTCACTTTTATGATCTCTTTTTGCACTTTTTAAAATATATATTCTTTTTCTAATTCATGGTAATTTTTGTGTATTGCACTGTACTACAGTTGCAATACAAATTTCATGACACAGTCAATGGTAATAATCCTGATTCTCATTTAGAGTAATATAATATAAATATTTAGCAAAACAAAAGGACATTTAAATTTTCTGTTTTTCCTGACATTCCTGAGTGAATTTAAAGATCTTGCAGATCCTGCGCCACCAGAGCAGAAAGCAGATTGCATAGCGTGTGTTGAAATGATCTCAGAAAAATCCTACCCTCCTGCTGGACTCCATTGGGATGTTCTGGAGTACAAGCCATTTCATAGGAGTCTTTAACAGATCGACAGTTACACTGAGGAATGCCACCTATTTCATGCTGAAATCTCTGCATTCTCCAAGGGCACTAAACTAGCATAGCAGTTAGCACAATGCTATTACAGTTTGGGTATTCAGGAGTTTATAGAGTTCATTTTTGGCGCTGTTCTGTAAGGAATGTCTCTATGTTCTCCCTGTAGAATGTGTGGGTTTTCTCTGGGCCCCCTGCTTTCCTCCCACATTCCAAAGACGTAGAAGGTAGGTTAATTGGTCATTGTAAGTTGTCCCTCCCGTGATTAGGTTAGGGTTAATCGGGTTTGTTGGGGTTGCTGGAGGAGCATGGTTTGAAGGGCTGGAAGAGCCTACTCCATGCTGTATCGCTAAATAAAAAATAAATAAATAAAAATCCAGGCTGTTAAAGTACAGAAAACCTTAACATGAAAGAAAAAATCAGCTTTTTGATGTTTTGGCTGTTCTTAATGTTTCTTCCTACAAATGTTCATGTACATACGTGGAATTTTATTGTTTCCCACCCAACTCACTCTCTCTCCAGCTTGTTATGCTTTCTTGGTTTCTGGTAAAGTCAATAATTTAACAACCCCATGGTTCAGCAAAAGATTGGTTTATAAAACGAAAATACTCAGTGACTACTTTATTCAGTACATCTGTACACCTGCTTGTTAATGAAAATATATAATCAGCCACTCATATGGCTACAACTCAATGCATAAATGCATGCAGATATGGTCAAGAAGTTCAGTTGCTGTTCAGACCAAACATCAGAACAAGAATAAAATGTGATCGAAGTGACTTTGACCATGGAATGATTGTTGTTGCCAGATGGAGTAGTTTGGGTATCTCAGAAACTGATGATCTCTTAGGATCTCTGATGATCTCTTAAGATGATCTCTTAGGATCTCTTAGGATAACAGACACCAGAGTTTACAGAGAATGGTGCCAAAAACATAAAACATCCAGTGAGTGGCAGTTCTGTGGGCAAAAATACCTTGGGAATGAGAGAACTGAGGTGAATGTCTCATGCTGTCAGAAGGGTGACAGTAACTCAAATACCACACTACTACAGTGGTGTGCTGCAAAGGAGCATCTCTGAATGCATAACACGTTGAACCTTGAAGTGGACGGGCAACAGCAATAGAAGATCACGAACATACACTCAATGGTCACTTGGTCATTTTATTAGGTAAGGGAGATTCCTAATAAAGTAGCTACTGAGCGTATCTTTCTGAATTTTTGCTGAATATTATTACTGATTTTCTGAAGAAGAGTTATTGATTTAATTTCCATCTTTCAAAAGCCAAATAATTGCCATAATGGAGCATCTGACCCTGAAAATACTACAGAATCCTGCTGTTGCTCAGAGAAAAATCAGGATAATATTTATGAATACCGAGATATTTCAAGACTAAAACAAAGGCAGTGGATCACAATTGGATTTCTATATTAATGATTTTTTAAATCCAGCATATTGATCTTAATTGTTATCTGAACAGTATTTTAGAGACAACTATTTGGAGAAATACATTCAAGTACAAACTTAACTTTTGGAAAGTAGGAAGAACAGTTGGAATATTGGATCAAGAGTAGACTATTAAGTGAAAAGGTACAATGATTATGTACCATGCATATTTAGACAGTAACTACAATGGTGATAACTGACCAAAGGCTTATCTATTAGCTATACAACAATGTTGCAAGGTATGCATTTGTTCAAAGGCAATGCATATGAATTCTCAAGTGCTTAAGAACAGATTCAAGGTCAATGACAAAGAAAGTAGTAAAACATGGAAACCATGTATATTTGGTTCCATGCACCACCAATACAAATAATCTTGCATTTCCATTTGCAAAACTGAAAACCAGCTGGCAGCATGTGAAGAAAAAGCGTATTGCAGTAGTGCCTTATTTGACACAATGTATTCTAAATCTTAAGAGCAAACACCAACTTAAAAAGTTTAAATGTAAAGAACCACATGCATGCCTACAAATGAGTCTCGAAGTTTTGAAGACAGTTCGCCAATGAAACGCTATATTAGGATTCACAAAGCATGCTCCACAATTGTTCAGAAGCACCACTGGGCTGGTGCTGAGTGGCCAGTGGTAGGAAATACATGCACTTCTATTGATGTGCACACACCTGGAAGCTAAGTTTCTCTCAGCACCACTACACTACAATGGAGTTAGGCTGTGGCTAAGCAGAAGCCTGGTGAAAGCCTGAAACAACCATTTCTATGTCAGCTCGAAGTCTACTTGGATAGGTGGAATTGGGAGTGAGGGTTAGGAGATGACAGCAAAATAGTGCAAGGAATGCAAATCCAGGATATGGGAGTGGGCATGCAATGAATAGCAAGAGGGTAAGAAAAATCTGGAGGAGGCATGAAGAAATAATTTGTGAATGGGGGGGGGGGGGGAAATAGGGGAAGGAGGAAAATAGAGATCAGACAACAAGACCAGATCAAGAAAGATAACCTAAAATGCACAAAAGCAGAACACTGGGAACATTAGTTGATTAAGTCCTTAGTAATAAAAATGACTATTAGTCCACACTTGTGTCTCTTTTCAGAGTATAGTGGAATTTGTTGATTTTGAGAAGCACAAGGAATACAATCATTTTAATTTCCCAAAGCAAGTCTAATCTGTAAGTAGCATTGACATATTGTCATTAAATAAAATGTTGGATACTGGAAATCTGAAAACACAGAAAATACTGGAAACAGTCAGCACTTTAGGCAGCATCTGTGAATACAGGAACTGAATTGACATTTTGTGTTATAAACTCTTTCATGAGTTAAAGCATTCCAGCATTTCAGTTTTTGTTTCAGCGTTATCACACCATTACTTAAGTAGTCAGTCTTGCAAAATGTGACAGCTCTTTGAGGAAATAATACACCAGCGGTATAAATCTACAGATGTGGTGTATACAGCCATTAATAAAGCCTTTAACCAAACACTGCTAAAGACTAAGTATATACAACTGTACAGAAACAGATAACTGTAGACACTTACAGAGAATGGTTAACCTGAAACTATCAATAAGATACATTTACTGAAGCAAGATAATTCAACTATCAAAAAATCCTAACAAAAATCCACTTCTGTAAAAATATTTTGTACATTTTGTTCTTATAGTAGTGCTAATGTATTATATGGTGATAATCTAAAATGTGATTTCATTAGAATTTAAATTATAAAGATTAACTACTATAATTGCTTATTTAGATGGTGACCTTTGTAGCTTTTAAAGTAGAGGGGCTTAACTTGAACTGAAATGTACAATAATCATTAAATAACAGAATACAATTCCTTTCCATTTCTTTTAGCGTATGAATTGAAAAGGCTTCCAACTGAAAGTCAATTGATGTCAATAAATTTTTAATAAAATAGATCAGACAAAAATCAGGTTAGAAATGAAGGTTAAACAACCTGCTGATGACATTCTGTGCAACATGATAACTTTGGAGTTTCTGACATCAGAGAGATAGGACAACAGGAAATGATAACAGAGATGGAAGGTAGAAATACATTTTATTAAATCCCTTCCATTGTCAATGGCAGAACAAATTAGAGTGAGTTTGGCGGTCTGAACTTCGTATATTTGAAATCAACTTAAAAACATACGCAGTAGCTTTATCTTAGAACATAAATATATACATGGATGTGTATGAGGTAGTAAAGGCTCTGCAATAATTCTGCAGCTTTGTCATTTTGTTACAGCAGATAAAATGAATAGTGTAAAAGCAAATAATTTCCCCACACCATTGCTACTTAGAAGTAAAATGTAAAGATGAAATCTTTTGATCTTCTAATTAAGCTTTCTACTGCAATTATTGAATTCTCTATAAATGACCTAAAAAGTAAGAATACCAATAGGCAGTCAGAAGCCTTTTCAAACCTTCTTTTGATTGTAAGCTGCAGATGATTATCTTTATTTTTCTATCAGGGCATTGCTTTGGACAATTGCCAACTACCTTGCTTCATTGCTGTTGTATTTCGTAATTACCTCTTATCCTACTGACAACCACCAATCAAGCTTGTTGAATCTAATGCTGAGCTTATTAGGAACAGCTATGTTTAGAATAGTTTGGCACT
The DNA here is from genome assembly GCF_030144855.1 of Hypanus sabinus. NCBI lineage: Eukaryota > Metazoa > Chordata > Chondrichthyes > Myliobatiformes > Dasyatidae > Hypanus > Hypanus sabinus. The sequence continues at coordinate 148,536,678 of NC_082707.1, read as the reverse complement.
TAACCAAAGGTTCCAAACTGCTTGAAAAGAATGAAACATGCTTCGGACAATGCAGTGATGATAAGTAATTTTCTTCCTCTGAAAAGCATCACGTAGATGCCATGGGCAAGAAAAATCACCTGCTGTTAGCACGTAGCAAAAGGGCTCAGCATTTATCTGATCTGTAATTTCATTTTGTTGCCCTTAAGGAAACTCAGTATGAATAGTGAATAGCAGCACCTAAAGCCTATCAGAGAGATATTGAACTCATCTGTTTCAATTTTTTTTGTTTGCTTCTGGACATCAGGATTTGTTTTTCCATCTAGACAAAAGACCCAGTTATTCACACATACATTAAATGCATTTTATATTTAAAGCAAAAATGTAAGATTCAAAATTATACATTTTGTCTACTATAAAAATAAGCCTAAGGAAATTAAAAGTTATTTTGAATCATTTTAAGATTTAAAACAAGAGATTATTTGACAATAGAATCATGTAACATTTAACAGACCTCAAAGATTAAAATTACTTTTTGTGAGATTTAAGAACACTTATGACAATCTTTGGGCAAACGACTCTGAAAATAATTTTAGTTTTTGGAAGGACAGCAAATTTAAAATGAGTCCAAAACTGGTAGATTCAGGGAAACACTGCCATATTTACATATATTTTGGTAAGAATCGACTATTTTAGAAGATGGGAAACTACCACTCATTTTGTTGCAAAATTTTGGGACAAAAATAATTGTCACAACTTTTAATTTCAAAGAATTTATCAGCAACTTTGACTTAAGATTTAAACAAATTGAAGAAAGGACTATCTTATTTTTTAAAAATCAATATTTAAAAATAATTCCCTGGAAATAGGTTTCCTGCAAGAAAATCCAGTGCAAACTACCTGGATTTTAAGAAAATAAAACTGTGAGAGACCCTCAACAGACAGAGCAAAAAAATTCACTTTAGGGTAAAATGACAAGATGAATTTAGCACCAAGAATGCTTCATTCAGCCAGTTAAGGCTATGTTGCTTTTCAATATAATTATGACTAATCTGTATCTGTCCAGCTGCTTAGGCTCTATATCCTTGTTTCCTTCTGCCTAATTTATGTTAGCAATTTAACCCTTTGCTGTAGCCTGCACTATTACAATTCCCACACAAACATTTCAACATACAAGGGTTTTTAAAAAACATTTATGCCTTTTGCTGTTTATACTTCTTGATATTTACGTTTCAGCTTTACTATTATATACATCTTCCATGACTAAGTCTTAGTTTCTACAATTCCTTGAAAGTATGTTTTCTAAGGACTCACCATCCTCATACATTTTTAAATGATCTGTTCCTTACCTGTGGTTTGTGTCTTTTAGTTCTAATCTCTTCAGCCAAAAGGATACACTTCTCACCACCAAAACTCTCTCAATTACAAACCCCATTTCCAGAAAAGTTGGGATATTTTCCAAAATGCAATAAAAACAAAAATCTGTGATATGTTAATTCACGTGAACCCTTATTTAACTGACAAAAGTACAAAGAAAAGATTTTCAATAGTTTTACTGACCAACTTAATTGTATTTTGTAAATATACACAAATTTAGAATTTGGCGGCTGCAACACACTCAACAAAAGTTGGGACAGAGTTAAATAAGATTGAAAAGTGCACAGAATATTCAAGTAACACCGGTTTGGAAGACTCCGCATTAAGCAGGCTAATTGGTAGCAGGTGAGATATCATGACTGGGTATAAAAGTAGCGTCCATCAAAGGCTCAGTCTTTGCAAGCAAGGATGGGTTGTGCTCACCCTTTTGTGCCAAAATTTGTGAGAGAATTGTTAGTCAGTTCAAAAGGAACATTTTCCAACGCAAGATTGCAGAGAATTTAGGTCTTTCAACATCTACAGTACATAATATTGTGAAAAGATTCAGAGAAATCAGAGGCATCTCAGTGCGTAAAGGGCAAGGTCGGAAACCACTGTTGAATGCGCGTGATCTTCGAGCCCTCAGGCGGCACTGCCTAAGAAGCCGTCATGCTACTGTGACAATTATAGCCACCTGGGCTCGGGAGTACTTTGGAAAACCATTGTCACTTAACACAGTCCGTCGCTGCATCCAGAAATGCGACTCGAAACTGTATTATGTAAGGGGGAAGCCATACATCAACTCTATGCAGAAATGCCGGCGAGTTCTCTGGGCTCGAGCTCATCTCAGATGGACCAAAAGACTGTGGAACCGTGTGCTGTGGTCAGATGAGTCCACATTTCAGCTAGTTTTCGGAAAGAACGGGCGTCGAGTTCTCTGTGCCAAAGATGAAAACTACCATCCTGATTGTTATCAGCGAAAGGTGCAAAAGCCAGCATCTGTGATGGTATGGGGGTGCATCAGTGCCCACGGCATGGGTGAGTTGCATGTATGTGAAGGTACCATTGACTCTGAGGTGTATATTAGGATTTTAGAGAGACATAAGTTGCCATCAAGGTGACGTCTCTTCCCAGGATGTCCATGCTTATTTCAGCAGGACAATGCCAGACCACATTCTGCACAGGCTACAACAGCGTAGCTTTGTAGACACAGAGTGCGTGTGCTTGACTGGCCTGCTGCCAGTCCAGATCTATCTCCTATTGAAAATGTATGGCACATCATGAAGAGGAGAATCAGACAACGGAGACTACGGACTGTTGAGCAGCTGAAGTCTTATATCAAGCAAGAATGGACAAAATTTCCAATTGCAAATCTACTACAATTGGTATCCTCAGTTCCAAAATGATTAAAAAGTGTTATTAAAAGGAAAGGTGATGTAACACAATGGTAAACATGCCTCTGCCCAACTTTTGTTGAGTGTGTTGCAGCCATCAAATTCTAAATTTGTGTATATTTACAAAATACAATTAAGTTGTCAGTAAAACTATTGAAAATCTTTTCTTTGTACTTTCGACAGTTAAATAAAGGTTCACGTGAATTAAAATATCACAGATTTTTGTTCTTATTGCATTTTGGAAAATATCCCAACTTTTCTGGAAATGGGGTTTGTACATCTCTGCTGCATAAAGCTAGACTCTTATGCTCGGTTCTTATTTTACAGCATCTTATTAAACGCCTTTTGGAAACTTTGTTAAACAGGCTGCATTACAAGTGCATAATCTATTAGCCAAAACTAGGAAGACTGGAAAATCTCTATTAGTAAACCAGAAGAGCTTTATCCACATTCAAATTTGTTTGACATTTGGAATATGATTCAAAGAAAAAAATAAAATTCAGAAGTTATTAAAATTAATAAATTTCACAGAAGAAAATGAAATTTCAGTAAACAAGAGATTTAAAGTAAAATCAAGCATCATGGGTCATTTTCTCCTTAAATCTTCTCTGTTCACAGTCTATAAATGGTTACTCCATCATATATTTTTCTATGATACTTTTTACGCTTATGTCCCCATAGGGGCTTATGGGGCTGAGGAGATGTGGCTACTTCGAAAGAACACAAAATATAGAAGGTCTGTCAAGATAATTATAACATTTAAAACAGCAAGGTTGATCTTTTACAATTTCTACCCATTTACTGAGTGTGGCAACTGGCAAAGTATCACCTATTCCTAGAGACTTTCCAGAATTCCCGAGCTACCTCCTTGAGCTGCACCTTTGCTTCTGGTAAAGGTTCTCAGTCTTAATGTGCAAGAAGTTCTATGATTTGGAAGAATGATGAAAGGTTGGCAATACATAAACCAGTTTTACCAAAGCTTTTCCTTTCTCCATACACTGGATGTAGGCTTCACCATCAAGGCTAAGTTTACTGCCACACCCAAATACTCACCAATTGACATGCTTGACAAAATATGGAGGCAACTTCATGAACCTCCAAAGTCCCGGACAACCCTGATCGCAGTCTTTCAGACTGACATAAGGATATCCTTCAGGAGGGTGATTCCTGAAAAGCATCTGGCCCAGCTGGCATACATGATCAAGTCCTGAAGACCTGTGCTAATGAACTGACTGGAGTGTTTATGGACATCTTCAACATCAGTTTGGAAGTCTTTGGTATCTGCCCAATCGTAACAGTTCCCAAGAAAAACATGGAAACCTGCCTCAGTGACTTTCATCAACTGTGATGAAGTGCTTTGAGAGGTTGGTCATGAAGTCTATTAACTCCTACCTGAATGGTGACCCAGATCCACTCCAGTTTGCCTACCATCATAAACAAGTCAATAGCTGATGCCATTTTTTTTTTTAATCCCTTTGCTCAGCTCTGGACATGCAATCATCAGCATACTCTTGATTGACTACAGTTCAGCATTCAACACAATCATCCCCTCAAAATTCATCACCAAGATCAAAGAGCTGGGCCTCAGTACCTCACTGTGAAACTGGATCCTTGATTTCTTCTCTGGAAGACCCCAGTCAGTAGAGATTGGCAACAGCATCTCCTCCACACTCACCATCAGCACAGGTATACTACAGGGCTTAGCTCCCTGCTCTACTCACATTATATTTATGATTGTGTGGCTAAGTACAGTTTGCAAATGACAACACTGTCCCAATCAGAGCCAGTTAGCCTGAACTCAGCGGCTGAGAATATGTTGGAGTTGATTATTAAGGATGTGGTTTCGGGATACTTGGATGCAAAAGATAAAATAGGTCAAAGTCAGAATGGTTTCCTTTAGGGAAAAATCTTGCCTGACAAAATTCTGAGGAAATAATATGCAGGATAGACAAGGAGAATTGGTGGATGTTCATGGATTTTCAGAAGGCCTTTGACAAAGTGCCACACACAAGTTTACTTAACAAGACAAGAGCCCATGACATTACAGGAAAGATACCAGCTTGGATAGAGCATTGTCTGATTGGTAGCGGGCAAAGAGTGGGAATAACGAGAGCCTAGCTACTGGTGACTAGTAGAATTCTGCAGGGGTCAGTGTTGGGACTGCTTCTTTTTAGGTAGTATGTCAATGATATGGATGACGGTTTTGTGGCCATGTTTGTGGATGATACGAAAACTGGCAGAGGGGCAGGAAGTGTTAAAGAAGTAGGAAGGCTGCAAAAGGACTTGGACAAATTAGTAGAATGGCAAAGTGGCGGCAAATGGAACAGTGTTAGGAACTGTATAGCCATGCACTTTGGTAGAAGGAATAAAAGCATAGATGATTTTCTAAAGGGGGAGGAAATTAAAAATATCTGAAGTGCAAAGGGACCTTGGAGTCCTCATGCAGGGTTCCCTGAAGGTTAATTTGCAGGTTGAGTCAGTGGTGAGGAAGGCAAATTCAATGTTAGCCTTCATTTCAAAAGGATTTGAATATAAAAGCAAGGATATAATGCTGAGACTTTAAAAGACAGAGGAGAGGATTCACTTGGAATATTGTGAGCTGTTTTGGCCCCTTTATTTAAGAAAGGATATGCTGACTTTGGAGAGGGTTTAGAGGAAGTTCACAAGAATGATTCCAGGAATGAAAGGCTTTTTGTATGAGGAGCAATAGATGGCTCTGGGCCTGTACTCGCTGGGATTTAGAAGAATGAAGGGTATCTCATAGAAACATAACCAATGTTGAAAGGCCCAGATAGAGTGGATGTGGAGGGGAGGTTTCCAATGGTGGTGGAGTCTAGGACCATATGGCACAGCCTCAGAATAGAGGGACACGCATTTAGAATGGAGATGGAGGAGGAATTTGTTCAGCTAGGGGCTGATGAGTCTGTGGAATTCACTGCCATAGGTGGCTGTGGAGGTTAGGTCATTGGGTGCACTTAAGGCAGAGGCTGATAGGTCCTTGATTAATCAGGGTGTGAAAGGTTACAAGGAGAAAGTAGGAAAATGGGGTTGAGAGGGAAATGGATCAGCCATGATGAAATGACGAAGCAGATTCAACGAGCTGAATGGCCTAATTCTGTTTCTATGTGTTATGGTCTTGTGGCACATAAGAGGGAGATTGAAAGTCTGGTGGAATGGTGCCACAACAACAACCTCTCAATCAAGGTCTGCAAAACCAAAAGTTCTGATTGTTCACTACAGGAAGAAGCAGCTGGAAGTCCATAAGCCAGTCCTCATTAATGGAGCAGAAGTGGAGTGGGTCAGTAGCTTTAAAGGTATTAACATATCAGAAGATGTGTCCTGGGACCAGCACAAAAGACATTACAACAGCTCCACTTTCTTAGAATGTCATTGATCATTTGACAAACTTCTATAGATGCATCATGGAGAATACCCTAACTGGTTGCATCAGAGCCTTGTATGGAAATACTAGACTGCCAAATTCACATGGATTTCCAGGAGTTAAAGCCTGCATGTTTAGCAATTCCATTCACTTTAACAAAGAGAGCAAGATAGCGAGTGAGAGGGATGGAGAGGAAAATTACAGCAATTCACTTATCTGAATTAATAAATAAATTTGAAGCTTAAAAATATTGTTTATGCAGATCTGTGAATGCTGGTAAAATCAGACATCCCACAGATCAAAGCAGGTTTTGTGGGAAATGTTGGTCCTAATGGGTCTTTCCAGGTAAAGATAGATATTATGTTTGGAAGTAACAACAGACTATACATAAAAGAGACAAATGGCAAAGCATTTCAAGGTGTTTACAGGAACATTACCAAACAAAATCTAACACAGAGCCACTTCAGAAAATCATACATTAAAAAGTATATTAAATATATAAATGACCGCTACAGGGATTTAAGGAGAGAATTCCAGAGGCTAAGGACTTATCATTTTAAAGTATGGCTTCCAAAGATATAACATCCATGATGAGAATTGCTCATGAGGTCAGAATTGTTGAAAAGTCATGGATATATTGTAGGGAAGATAACAGAAAAAGGCAAAGTTGGACGAATTTTTACTTTTAAAAAAAAGGTTAGTTAGCAAATGTATTGTTGATGGGTGAATCTAAGAGAGAAAAAGGAAGAAGGGTAAAGAGAAGAGAGAGTAAGCAGAATGAAACTTAACTATTTTTAATATCAGTACAACTGTTGAATAATTAACAATATTCCCATTTGATGAATTTTTTGAATAAAATTATTTCAAATGTTAGAAGTTTAGCACCTTAGTCTTGCTAGCAGACAATGCCAAGGAAAAAAACAGGGATCTATTTCGCTGCAACTAAATTTGAAGAATACTTGTCCCTTGGTCTGAAGTAGAGGAAGAATTAAATCATCTGCATAACTGCATCATACGTTAAAATGCTTCATGTTTTCTTGTTTAAAATACAGTTAGTGTATTTAACTTGCCGTTGACAAGATTCATTCTTATTGTTCTCAAGTTGCAGGCAACATAAAGATAGCTATATTTGTTCATCCATAAATGTTTCTCTTGAATACAAATTTTCAATTTCAAGAGGTGCCTCAATGAGATTTAAATAAATGACTTTTAAGTTGGTAGCTAAAAAAAAAACTCTGTACAATCTTACTGCTACCATAATGTTTTTTTTGTAGTTCTGAAATCACGATTGTGGGCTTATTTTAGTACATACCCTCTGTGACCGTCTGGAGTTTTGATGAGCGTTCAGAATCAGGAGAGTGCAAAGGCTCTGGTTCTTTCAAGCTTTCCAAATGTAAGAATGGATCATATTCAACAGAGGCTAGATCTGACAAGCTCAGAGGAAAGTATCTAGGATTACTTAAGTACTGAGCTCCATACACACAGCTATGCAGCACCTAATGATAAAAAAAAACAAGGATTTATAATTAGGATCAATAGTAATCACTGCAAATGAAACAAATGAATGCTAACCTAAGTAGTGAAAATCCATAATTAAAGTACTGGCTCATAATATGAAGACAGCTATTCTTAGAGACAAAGACAATTGCTTTTAAAGATAAATAATATTATAATTAAGACAACTAAAAGAAAGTCAATTGATATCAAAATATTGGATTTGTGCCAAGAATCAATAACTCACTCTTCTACACTCTTTCCAGTTTAGTAACTGAGCAAGCAAAAGTTTATACAGCACTCTCACGTGCAATCTGCACAATCTCCTTCACAACCAACATCACTGCATCACAACTTTTACACTCAACACCTTGGCTGATGATTCTACTTCCAGTGAATCATGTACTTGTACTCCAAGGTCCCTTAGCATTTAATACCATCATTCCCACAATCCTGATCGAGGAGTTGCAGAACCTGGGCCTCTGTACCTCACTCTGCAATTGGATCCACTACTTCCTAACCGGAAGACTACAATATGTGGGGATTGGTGATAACATGCCCTCCTCGCTGACGATCAACACTGGTGCACTTCAGGGGTGCGTGCTTAGCCCACTACTCTACTCTCTATATGCACATGACTGTGTGGCTAGGCATAGCTCAAATACCATATATAAATTTGCTGACGATACAACCATTGTTGGCAGAATCTCAGGTGGTGATGAAAGGGCATACAGGAGAGAGATATGCCTACTAGTGGAGTGGTGCCACAGCAACAACCTGGCACTCAACGTCAATAAGACGAAAGAGCTGATTGTAGGCTTCCAGAAGGGTAAGATGAAGATACACATACCAATCCTCAGAGGGATCAAAAGTGGAGAGCAGTTTCAAGTTCCTGGGTGTCAAGATCTCTGAGGATCTAACTTGGTTCCAACATATCGATTTAGTTATAAATGTGGTAAGACAGCAGCTATACTTCATTAAGAGTTTGAAGAGATTTGGTATGTCAACAAATACACTCAAAAACTTCTAAAGATGTACCGTGGAGTGCATTCTGACAGGCTCCATCACTGTCTGGTATAGGGGGGGGGAGGGGGGGAGAAGTGCCACTGCACAGGACTGAAAGAAGCTGCAGATGGTTGTAAATCTAGTCAACTCCATCTTGGGTACCAGCCTGGAAAGTACCCAGGACATCTTTAGGGAGCGGTGCCTCAGAAAGGCAGCATCCATTATTAAGGACCTCCAGCACCCAGGGCATGCCCTTTTCTCACTGTTACCATCAGGTAGGAGGTACAGAAGCCTGAAGGCACACACTCAGCATTTCAGGAACAGCTTCTTCATCTCTGCCATCCGCTTCCTAAATAAACATTGAACCCTTGGATACTACTTCACTTTTTTGAATACATAGTATTTCTGTTTTTTGTACGTTTTTAAAATCTATTCAATATACGTATACTGTAATTGATTTACTTATTTATTATTTTCTTCTCTTCTACATGATGTATTGCATTGAACTGCTGCTGCTAAGTTAACAAATTTCATGTCACGTGCTGGTGATAATAAACCTGATTCTGATTCTCTGTTCTATGACACCCAATCTAGGCTCAACTGTTCACTTTAAGAATTATTAATGGGTTTTCACTTTCCAAACCTCACATTTAATTGACTGAAACTATTTGCAATCACTTATTCAGCTAATCAAGAACCCCCTATAATTTTGCTGATCTTCTTCATTGTCCACTTATACAAACTATTTTAGTGTCATTGGCAAACTGACCATGTTTTGTACATTCTTATCTGAATTATTAATATGAATGCCAAAAAGTAACAGAACTGAGGCACACCATTCATCATCATAGTTTGTCACACCAGACAGCCAGCCACTCTAGTGTTGTTTGGTTGATGTAGAGGTCAGTGTCAGCTAAATCAGGTGAGAGTGGGCAGTTGTGCAGAACATGTTCAATGATTTGCATCCTTTCGCCACACTCACAGGATTCGCTGGTCTTTAAACCCACTTCACCATATTGTCTCCCGTCCTACAAACTCCTGCTCTCGCTCTGTTTAGAGAGCACCACTTCTGTCTGTCAAGCAGTGCCCCATCTGGCAACATTTCTGTGGGTTCTTGCACTGTATTGTTTGATGGGGTTCTGCCTTCTGTTTGCTACCAGAGGTCAATCCCGTATGTTTGGGGGTGGGGGGGGGTGGGGAGGGTGCTCTGTGTGGTAGTTCCTCCACTGTAGCAAAGCTTTTCCTTGATTTTAGGCTGTTGGAATCTGGCACATGATGACGTAGTGGGTGCTGTGGATCCGAATTCTGTTTACCTTTTTCAATTTTTGTTGTAGTGTCCTTGGATCTCTGGGGGAACAATGCCTGCAAGTCTGTAAATGATGTTGGTGGGTGTGGGGTGCAGTGTGCCCGTGATTATTCGGCAGGCTTCGTTAAGTAACGGGTCTATTTTCTTTGCATGGGCTGATCTGCTCCATACAGGTGTAGAGTATTCTGCAGGAGCATAGCAGAGTGCTAGGGCAGTTGATCTAAGTGTGCGAGCACTGGCTCCCCATTTTGTGCCTGCTAATTTTTTCAAGAGAGAATTGTGACAGCCAACTTTCCCTTGGAGTTTGTGGATGTGGGATGTGGGTGGCAAATGAGAGTGTCCTATCCAGTGTCACGCCCAGGTAAATTGGAGGCGGATGGTGTTCGAGCTCCTTCCCACACCAGAAGATCTTGAGTTTCTGAGCTGCTTCTCGATTCCTCAGGTGGAATGCACGCACTTGAGTTTTTGATGGATTTGGGACCCAAGTGATCCACTAGGTGGTAAAAGGCACATCATTAATCACAGGCCTCAAGTCCGCAAATCAACCTTCAACCATCAAGCCAAATCGTGTATCCATTTAGGCAGCTCTCTCAGGATTCCATGCGATCTAAACTTCCTAAGCAGCCCATCACATGGAACCTTATCAAAGTCCATACTAAAGTACTTAATAAACCATGTCTACTGCCTTGCCTTCATCAGCTTTCTTGGTCACCTCATCAGATATTTCAATCAAGTTTGTATGATTTCCCCAAGCACAAAGCCATGTGTCATTACAGATATACGTACATCTTATCCTTCAGAATCTTCTCTGATGATGGATTTGTGCTGTAGCTCGATGGCTTCAACATTCTCCACAAACACAGGACAGCTCAGCTTTTAAAGGCAGAGAAGATAGAGTATGCTTTATGATTAATTCACCTTGGTGCACAAATGTGAGTTCTGTCTCAGTCCTGCTCATCCGACTTGGAACACCTAGGGGCCAGGCCAGTGTGAAGTCTCTGAACAACTACCACCAAATTAAAGGCAGTGAACCACAGCAGTCAACACACTTGACCAACGTAATAGCACTATCAGAACAGTTACCATGCTACTTCATGTCTACACTTCGGAAAGTCCAGGCACCTGGCCGTACTTTTACTCCAACTTCCAGCATACAGGAAGGGACTAAAGACCGTTAGCACCAGAGGCGAGGACCAAGAAGGTATGGTCAGCAGATGTGGAAGAGCACTTATAGGACTTCTGAGTTGGTGAACTGGACAATACTTAGGGATTCATCTTTAAGTGTGAATGAATATGCCACAGTTATCACCAACTTCATCAAGACCTATGTGGATGAGTATGTGCCTTCAAGAATATACTGAATATACCCAAATCAAAAGCCATGAAGATCCATACACTGCTGAGGGCTAGCTCTGTGGCATTCAAGGCCGGTGGACAAGAATCCAGGTAGACCCACAGAAGGTCATTACAAGAGCGATAAAACAATTCCAATTGAGGTTAGAGGTAAGATCCAATACACATCAGCAATGAGAAGGTTTGCAGGCTATTATTTCCTTTAAAGTGAAACCCAACATAACATCATGAATGGCAGTGAAGCTTCCCTCCCAGATGAACTCAACACCTTTTATGTACGCTCTGAAAGCAAGGATAAAACTACATCAATGCGAATCCTTGCAGCATCCAGTGGCACTGTAATCTCTGTCTCAGAGGCTGATGTCAAAACGCCTTTCAAAAGGGTAAACCCTCGCAAGGCATCAGGCCAATATGGTGGGCCTGATAAGGCTCTGAAAAACTATGCCAACCAAGTGGCAGGAATGTCAAAGGACTTCTTCAATCTCGCTTTGTTGTAGTTAGTGGTTCCCACGTGCTTCAAAAGGGTGACACTCATACCAGTGCCCAAGAAAAGCAGGGTGAGTTACCTCAATGACTATCATCCAGTGGCACTCACATCCTCTGTGATGTAGTGCTTTAAGAGGTTGGTCATAGCTCCGAACAATTCCTATCTAAGCAAAAGCCTGGACCATCTGCAATTTGGTATCAATAGGGCTACAGTGGATGCAATGTCACTGGCTCTCTACTCGGTCTTGGATCACCTGGACAACAGTAATACTTCTGCCAGGTTCCTGCTAATTGACTGCAGCTCAGCCTTCAACGCAATCATACCCTCAATTTTAATCAAAAAGCTCCGAATCCCGAGCGTCTGTATCTCCCTCTACAAATGGATCTTTGACTTCCTCACCAAAAAACCACAGTCTGCGTGAACTGGAAATAACATCCACTCCTCAATGACGATAAACACTGGCGCATCCCAAGTATGCCTGCTTAGCCCACTGCTCCATTCTCTCTACACCCACGACTGTGTGGTTAGGCACAGCTCAAATGCCATCTATAAATTTTCTGCTGACACAACCATTGTTGGTAGAATTTCAGATAGTGATGGGGATGCATATAGGAGTGAGATAAATCAGCTGGTTGAGTGGTATCTCAGCAACAACCTTGCACTCAATGTCAGTAAGATCAAGGAAGTGATTGTGGACTTCAGGAAGGGTAAGTCAAGAAAACACTGACCAGTCCTCATCAAGAGATCAAAAGTGGAAAAGATGATCAGTTTCACATTCCTGAGTGTTAACATCTCTGAGGATCTATCCTGGGCCCAACATATTAATACACGAAGAAGGAATGACAGCAGCTATATTTCATTAGGAGTTTGAAGAGAATTGGTAAGAAGAATTTGTAAGCGTCACCAAAGAGGCTTACAAATTTGTACAATGTACTGTGGAGGGCATTCTAACTGGCTACATCATTGTCTGCTCTGGAGGGGCAAAAGCACAGGAAAGGATAAAGCTGCAGAGAGATGTAAACTCAGCCAGCTCCATCATGGGCACTACACTCCCAAGTATCTAGGACACCTTTACAAGGTGATGCCTCAAAAAGGCAGCATCCATCACTAAGGACCTCATCACCCACGACCTGCCCTCTTCTCACTGCTACAGTCTTCAGGAGACTGAAGACACACACTCAACATTTCAGGAACAGCTTCACTTCCACCATCAGATTTCTGAATGGATAATGAACACTTACTCAGTATTTTTTCTCTCTCTTTCTGCACTAATGTATATTTAGTATATACTTCTTATTGTTTATAGCTTTCATTGCTTTGTATCGCTACAAAACAACAAATTTCATGACATATGTCAGTGATATTAAGCCTGATTCTGAATCTGATAACTTACTCAACACTAAAGTCAAGGCCTATCACTGCCATTAACCCATTTGTAAATTCAACCGATGATGCTCAGAGAAAACAGAATCTACCAAAGCCGGCAGGCTCAAAACTTTGTTTTGGGGGAAAGAGGAAGAGAAGTCAATGCAGGTTGCGGGTGGGAGGATAGCAGTACGGTGTTGATGTATGGAGTACTGTACACAGCATTGAGAGATCAGAAATTCTGCACAGGTTACTGTAGTTTAAGTTGGAAACCAATGGTGGTGATAGTAGTCAAATGGCAGACAAAACTGTGTTGAAACATGGACTTTGTGGGGATTAAAAATCTGTACAATTTTAATAAATAAACTTAACTTCATAAGAGATCATAACATGATAGACTTCACCTTGGAACTCGAGAGGGAGAAGACATAGTTGGATGTATCATAAGACAGAAAATCTAAGGCGCATCACAGGCCCTTCGGCCCACAATGTTGTACCAACCATGTAATTTACTCTAGAAGCTTCCCGACTACATAGCCCTCTATTTGAGAAAATAACAAGCATAATAGACAAAAGAGAATCGGTGGTGAGGTTCAAAAATCTGAGTTGCAAATGGACCTGGGAGTCCTATGCAATACTAGGGAGACCTCACTTGGAGTATTGTGAGTAGTTCACACTCCTAATTTAAGAAAGGATGTGCCGACATTGCAGAGGAGGCTCATGAGAATGATTCCATAAATGATAGAATTATCATATGAGGAGCGATTGATGGCTCTGGGCTTGTATTCGCAGGAATTTAGAAGAATGAGAGGGAAATCTCATTGAAACCTATCAAATGATGAAAGGCCCAGATAGAATGGATATGGAGAGGACATTTCCTATGGTAGTGAACTCTAGGCACACTCTCAGAATAGAAGGATTCCACTTGGAGTGGAGATAAGGAATAATTTCTTTAGCCAGAGGGTGGTGAATCTGTAGACTTTATTGTTACAGATGGCTGTGGAGGCCAGGTCATTGGGTATATTTAAGGTGGAAGTTGATAGGTTTTGATTAGTCAGCACATGAAAGGTTGCATGGAGAAGGCATTAGAATGGGGTTGAGAGGGAAGTGAATCAACCATGATGAAATGGTGGAGAGGACTTAATGAGCAAAATGGCCTAATTCTATTCTTCTCATGGGCTTATAGTAGGATCACTTTCACTACTATGTCCATTTCCAGACCATTTTTCGCTGAGGGCCAAGAATCTATGGAAACAAACTCTTGAGTATTAAGGTACAGGTAGAAGGCTACATGATAAGCAAAGAGGAAAAAGTTTATCATGATTATATGGAAAAAAACAGGGTTGAGGTTATATTCAAATCAGCTAATATTTTATTTAAAGTTAGAAGTTCAAGGGACCAAGAAGCCTATTCTTGGTGTTAAGTTTGTATATTCATATGTATTTATGTAGGTTGATTACTTCTTTGGTAAAAACTTCTCTTATCCATGCAGACTTAGCATTGATTTATTCCTCCTAAATTTCCACATGCCCTTACTTTTCTCATGATAAATGATAAATGCACTGATAAATGCATCCCACAGAAAATAATCCATTTAATGTATATTTGAAAGGCACATAGAGTCACAGGGTCATACAAAATTTTGAAAGGCTCATCAGGCTACTGAGCCTGTGGCAAGCATGAAACACCTATCTACATTAACCCTGCTTTAATTCTCCCACATTTTCATCAACTCCTTCCAGATTATACCATTGAATTGCAAAATAAGGCCTATTTGCAGTGTCAATTAACCCCTCAACTCATGCAAAGTCCACAACCACAGCACTTCATGTCAGAATTGAACATGACAAAAGGGCTAACACGAGGAAATCTGCAGATGCTGGGAATTCAAGCAACACACAAAAAATGCTGGTGGAACACAGCAGGTCAGGCAGGGCTTTTGTTGTGGAAAAGAAGAAAAAGTAGTTTCAAAATTGGTCTCGGCAGGATACAGGAGTGATTTTGTTTTGGGTTTTAGTTGGTTAATCAGGAAAAAAAAATCAATCCTTACAAACATACTTTAAGAGTTAGAAGAGTTATAAATGCTCATCGGGCTTCAAAACTGTGCAAAGTATTCCAAGTAGGCTTTACCAATACATGCTGTACAACTGTAACAAAAACTCACCATTCTTAAACTCCATTCCTTTGGCAATGAAGACCACGATGCAGCTTGCCTTTTAAATGGATCTATCTGCTAATTTTTTGTGATGTACTCGAACACTTAGATCCCTCTGAACTTCATTCATTTGCAGTTGCTCTCCATTTATATAATAATTTGCCTTTTGATTTCTTTTACCAAAGTGCATAACCTGACACTTCCTCACTTTAAACTGAACAAATTTATCATGCTGGATACTAAGCCGGAAAGAATCCAATTGGTTTATGTCACTCCCCCACCAGATCAAACTCCACCTCCTCCCCAACACCAACGTAGTTAGAAAACTGAATCCAATTAATTTAATGACTTGTGTGAATGTGCACCTGACCCTGGAGCATGTGAACAGATTCAGAGTTGCGGCTATGGAGAAAAAGTGCTGTAGAAGTTCGTTCATTCAATTTTGCTGTAATACTACAGACTGTTCCTTGATTCAATAAAAATCATAAAGCAAATACAAATATATTTTTTCATGCAAATTATACTAATGCTTACCTTGTAAATACAACTGAGAATAGATTTGTCTGAATTGTTCTTATCTTGTCCTGCAGCTTGGACAACTTGCAGCAATGTTTTTAAAGGCAGCACCATACACCAGTCCAAAAGGCACAGCAATAAAGACACTACCAGCTGTTAAGTGCAGGTGATAAAAGAGAAAATTAATAAAAGCTATGTCTTGCAAACATGCTAAACTCCTACCCAACTTACTCATAATTACACAACACGTACTTACCCTTTTATCTTGTTCATGTGGAGATACTTCAGTGCTCGGCAATAGGTAGGTAATTGTTGCCATCAAAATCTATTCAAAAATGAGAGAAGTTTATGCTAAAAGAAAAGTTTTCCTAGTTATCTAGAAAGAAGACAAGATTTCCAGAAACGAAAAAAGGTTGGAATGCAATTATATTTCACAAGACTAACACAAGTCCTCTCCTGGGAAAATGGAGAAAGATTGGAAAACACCCAAAATGCTGGAGGAGCTCAGCAGGCCAGGCAGCATCTATAGAAAAGAGTAAACAGTCAACGATTCAGGCCAAGATTCTTCATCAGGACTGGAAAGAAAGTTGAGGAGTCACAGCAAGAAGGTGGGGGGGGGGGGGGGAGATTAAACCATGATGTGTGCGTGCCAGCCTACTGTAAAGGAGCTGGATCCAGCCCATTGCAATCATTGTTGCTACATTTACTTGGACTTGATAAGGAAGTTAATCAAGCTGAGCATGTGAAGCTTGGATAGCATATCATTGAGGCCCTGCACTTGGTAGACTCTGGATGGCATTTGACAGGAATCCTACATGTAACCTTATTTAATGATTTTACAGGCTCAAAGGGATAAATGCTCTATGTCTATTCTAACACTACCATTGTTCCTTTCGGACTCAGGCTGAAATACAGAGGATGGGGAGGAGGTCTAGCTCCTGTACAAATAGCATGCAGGCCCACCGGTTTGTGAGCATGCCCTGGTGCTCATGAACCAGACCTCCAGCTATGGGTAAATAGCCCCACTGCCTTGTGGGCAACCTCAGGAGAGACAAGGACAACCTGAGTAAATCCAGAGTGGAGCACCTAAGGCATCTGGACGTCACTGAACATCTCTCCGGCAGCTCCTGCAGCCAAGCTGGTGCCAAACATATTGCTCCATAAGCTTTCCTTTGGACTGCACTGGTGAGGCCAAAAGGGGGATCTTGACGAATGGGCATCTCAGGATCTCCATACCTTACGCCCAGGCTTGTAATAATAAGTAAATGAGCATGATAAAGTATCATCGCATGGCTGAAACTAATCATGGTTTCAAAACAAAACATTAAAATAAATTGGAATGTTTGAGACATTAAAGAAGTTAAGATTTTAGAAATAAGGAACTCACAAAAATAGCCACTTAAGGAATTGAACTATTACCCAAGGGCACAATACTACTCAATATATAAACATTTTCGGGCAATTCAAGAAATACTGTTTGCCGCATCCAAGGATTATGCTTTTTCCTACTCCTGTCTCTTTCCATTATCCATTACGAGCATGTCTTTTGAAGTCTAAGCCTTAAAATGTGGAATTACATCTTGAACAATCATATAAACTCTTTCTATTATATCTTACCATCAGACTAAAACTTCATACTTTTGGTAACGGTGTAATTGTTTTTTGCTTCAGTTATTAATTTTTGGCAGTTTAATCACTGAAGCACTTTCTATTATTTGCCTGTTACGAACACCATAAACATAAATATTATCCCCAAGCAAATAAGAATATCCATATAATGAAATGTATATTACGTAAGTTTATTGGCTACAGTCTTCAACTGAATATTTTACAAGGTAACACTTTTCCAATGAATGGAAGAAGTAAATTTTTACCTCAAGTATCTTTTTTGGAGAATCTGGTGGATAATTCTGGAGCTTGTCCACATAATTGATCAATAGATGTAAAATATCACAAGCCACTTGTGCGACAGTTTTGTTTGGGAACTGTAAATACATGATAGCAAGTTTATGGTCCTGAAAATCTAGTTTTTAAAGACGAGTCATAATAAAATTATGGAAACATGTTTTACCTTTAAGGTCACACAAATTACATTAAGAGCATCTTTGATTTGAGGATGATGAGTGCCATGTACTAACTCTTCACACAGCCAAATGCCAAGGCTGCAAAGTGCAACACATCTGCAAAAAAAAAAAATTGTAATGCCTATTATAATCTTATACTCGGTCTTAAATGGTGCATGAGTAATTTTCATGTGAGGTTAACAGGTGAAGATGTTTCCTTTAGAAATTACCTTAATCTGTACTGTGTGTTTACATAATTTCAAATATAACATGCTACTAATCTCTAAAATGTATCAACACAATTGGGCCAGATTATGCTCTATTGCCTGATATGATAGCATTGGTTATGGCAAATGAGCCAGAAGGGCAAAGTCAAGTAAGTAAATATTTTAAAACTAAGGTATTAAAAATCTCCAAAAGTAACAGCTGAAGAAATGAGATGCCTTATATAAACATGAATTTTGCTTGCTAGAGAGATGAACTGATGACAAATAATTATTAGATCGTCAAAAAGGTACTTCTATTTTTTGTGGCAATTTTTGAACCTACTACATTATTAACAACTTTGCACCAGTCAGTAATTTCAAAAGGCAAGACTGGCAGTGAAGTATTTTATTTTCATGAAGAGATGACAAACAGACCCCGAATGACAATCTTTGCCATGTTACATTTAACCATGCATTTTCTCTTAACCTCAGAATGAGAATCAGAATCAGGATTATTATTAAAGGCATGTGCCATGCAATTTGTTACCTTTGCAGCAGTAGTTCAATGCAATACATAATATAGAAGAAAAAAAATAAATCAATTACAGTATATGTATATTGAATAGATTAAAAATTATGCTAAAGCAGAAATAATATATTAAGTGAGGTAGTGATCATGGGTTCAATGTCCATTTAGGAATCGGATGGCAGAGGGGAAGAAGTTGTTCCTGAATCATTGAGTGTGTGCCTTCCCCTCCTACTTGATGGTAACAATGAGAAAAGGGCATGCCCTGGGTGCTGGAGGTCCTTAATAATGGATGCTGACTTTCTGAAACACCGCTTCTTGAAGACATCCCGGGTATTTTGAAAGCTAGCACCCAAGATGAAGCCAACTAAATTCATGACCCTCTGCAGCTTCTTTTGGTCCTGTGCAGTAGCAACCCCCACCCACACCATACCAGACAGTGATGCAGCCTGTCAGAATGCTCTCCACAGTTCATCTATAGAGGTTTATGTTGACATACCATATATATCTTCAAAATCCTAATGATGTATAGTGGCTGTCTTGCCTTCTTTATAACTGCATCGATATATGTTGGGACCAGGTTAGATCCTCAGAGATCTTGACACCCAGCAACTTGAAATGGCTCACTCTCTCCACTTCTGATCCCTCTATGAAGATTGGTGTGTGTTTCTTCGTCTTACCTTTCCTGAAGTCCCACAATCAGCTCTTTTCTCTTACTGACGTTGAGAGCAAGGTTGTTGATACATCACCACTCCACTAGTTGGTATATCTCGTTCCAGTATGCCCTCTTGTCTCCAACTGAGATTTTACCAATAATGGTTGTATCATCAGCAAACTTATAGATGCTATTTGAGCTATGCCTAGCCACACAGTCACGGGTATACAGAGAGTAGAGCAGTGGACTAAGCACTCACCCCTGAGGTGCACCTGTGTTGATCATCAGCGAGTAAGGATCCAATTGCAGAGGCTCAGGTTCTGCAACTTGTTAATCAGGATTGTGGGAATGATGGTATTAAATGCTGAGCTAAAGTCAATGAATAGCATCCTGACGTAGATGTTCATATTGTGCAGGTGGTCTAAGGCTGTGTGAAGAGCCATTGAGATGGCATCTGCCGTAGATCTATTGTGGCAGTAGGCAAATTGCAGCGGGTCCAGGTCCTTGCTGAGGCAGGAGTTCAGTCTAGTCAAGACCAACCTCTCAAAGCATTTCATCACCGAGTGACAGTCATTAAGGCAGCTCACATTCTTCTTCTTAGGCACTGGTATAATTGTTGCCTTTTTGAAGCAAGTGGGAACTTCTGCCCATAGCAGTGAGAGGTTGAAAATGTCCTTGAATACTCCCGCCAGTTGGTTGGCACAAGTTTTCAGAGCCTTACCAGGTACTCCATTGGGGCCTTCCGCCTTGTGAGGGTTCACCCTCTTTAAAGACAGCCTAACATCAGCCTCTGAGACAGAGATCACAGGGTCATCAGGTGCAGCAGGGATCTTCACAGCTGTATTGTGTTATCCCTTTCAAAACAGGCACAAAAGGCGTTGCTTCATTACCAGATGAACTCATCGCTGCCATTCATGCTATTGGGTTTCGCTTTGTAGGAAGTAATATCTTGCAACCCTGCCAGAGTTGTACATCCGACGTCACCTCCAACCTCGTCCAAAATTGCTTCATTGCCCTTAAAATAGCCCTCCGCAAGTCATACCTGGGTTGCCAGACTTGAATGCCACAGATCTAGCCTTAGCAGCCAATATACCTCTTGGATTATCCATGGCTTTTGGTTTGGGAATGTATAGCAAATCTTAAAGGCACACACTCATCCTCACAGGTTTTAATGAAATCGGTTAGAACTGCATATTCATTCAGATTCAAAGATGAATCCCTGAATACCGTCCAGATCACCAATTCAAAGCAGTTCTGTAAGCACTCCTGTGCTTTCCTTGTCCATATCTTTTTCTCATTACTGGTGTTGCAGTCTTTAGTCTCTGCCTATACTCAGGTAGTAGAAGTACAGCCAAATGATCAGACTTTACAAAGTGAGGGTGTAGAAAAGCACGGTAGGCATTCTTGATAGTGGTGTAACAATAGTTCAATGTGTTTTTTCTTCTGGTATTGCAAGTGATCTGTTGATGGTAACTGTTTAGTGAATTTTTCAGACTGGTCTGTTTAAAATCCTCCAGAACGGTGGTGAAGGCTTTAGGGTGCGCTGTTGCGTGCATGTTGATCCCATTGCTTGGATCATTTAAAGCCTGACTGACATTGGTCTGAGGTGGAATGTATACCACTATCAAAATGATCATGGAAATCTCCCGTGGTAGGTAAAATGGACAGCACATAAATGCGAGATATTCTAGGTCTGGTGAGCAGAATTCGGACACCACTGATATATTTGTGTACCAAGAGGAGTTGATCATGAGACATACTCCTCCACCTTCATTTTTGAGAGAATCTATAAATCTATAGACCTGACAAGGCTCTGTTAAATAAACAGCCATTCTAATCCAGCATACAGTCAGTGGCTACATTATTAGGTACACCTGTACACCCACTCATTTAATACAAATATCTAATCAACCAATCACATGCAACACAATGCATAGAAGCATGCAGACATGGTCAAGTGTTGTTTAGAACAAACATCAGAATAGGGAAGAAGTGTGATCTAAGTGACATTGACCGTGAACCGTTGGTGCCTGGAAGGGTGGCTTGAGCATCTCAGAAACGGTCGATCCCCTGTGATTTTAGAGTTTACAGAGAATGGAGTGAAAAACAAACAACAACAAAAATCCAGTGAATGGTGCAGTGGGCAAAAATGCTTTGTTACTAAGAGAGGTCAGAGGAAATTGGCCAGACTGGTTTAACCTGACAATGGCAGTAACTAGATCTCTGAACGCACAACATGTCAAACGTTGAAGTGGATGGGCTACAGCAGTAGTAGCCCACGAACATACACTCAGTGGCCAGTTTAAAAGGTATCTACTGTTGTCACTTCTCATATAGTTACTTGATAATATATGGAAATATATTATTGTTCCCTCATTATCAATGGCTTTTTTTAAAAAACTGGAACATCATTTATAGCACAGTTGAAGAGGTGCAAAAAGGGAGGAAAAAAAACAAAGAAAGGAAAGTGAAGTAGTGTACAGGACTTCATTGCCCATTCAGAGATCTGATGGCAGTGGGGGAGAAGATGTTCCTAAAACGCTGAGCTTCTCTCTTCAGGCTCATGTACCTCTTCCCTGATGACAGCGACAGAAAAGGGCATGTCCTGGGTGATAGGGTCCTTAATGATGGATACTGCCTTTTTGAGGCATCCCCTTTTGAGGATGTCCTTCACTCTCTGCTTTTGAAGAGCAGTTAGGGATGTGTAGTAAATACTGACTTTGTCAGAAAGTAATTTTTTAAAAAGTTAATTTAGAATAAAAATTTTATTACTGAACTGGACGTACAGATTCATTTTCATTTCCTTGGAGTTTTCAGCTTCATTCCACCTAAAATGGCTCACAAAGCATGATATATTTATATACAATACTGTATCTCTATATTAAATAAAAGTAGCATCACTCAAAAATAACAGAGCCATAAACAAGTTATTGTACAAGCTCAAAAACAAATTTTCCAAACGAACCTGCAGCCAATTGAATTGACAGTGATTTTGTATTGCCCACTGTATTCTCTGGAGCATTTGGACTGAATAGGATGAACTTTATCCAAAAGCTAATGTAATTTACCGGGAGGTGTTACATGGTAATCATAAAAAGTCTGAGATAGCTTTTTATGCCCTATCCCTTGATCACCATAAAAAATAGGCATCACAGTGATGGAAAACTTGTATTATCAATTGCCATCATTTGGAAATACATACCTAGCTGGCCCTGAAGGTTCTTCCCTTGCTGACTTTAAAATGCTCTTAATTACAAGCTCCTTTGAAGACAAATACAAAGGGCATCATAAGGTTTTCAAAATGTTAGCAAATGAGTAAAAATTGGTCAAAAATAACTGGATTTAATGAAAAACATACGTTGAACAGAAAAGTTTTACATCAGAATCCTTATTTAAACAGTTTTCAAATATTAAGTATTAAATATTAATGCTTTACATCAATTCAAAACAAATTAATAATGCCTTTTAAAAAGCAAGGTAGGAACATAAGAACTTGGGATATGCTGATTTGAAACAGTTAATCTCATTTGAGACATTAAAGAAAAAGAAGTCACAGCTATCAAGTCATCAACTTTAATTAACAATTAATAAAACTTTCATTAAAATATTCACCAAAAGACAAAATAATTGGATTCTTTCCTCAGACAGAATTAAGTACAAATTAGCTAGTTCTTTCACCACACAATATGCCAAAAATGTACTGAAAAGAAAATCTCATTAGAATTATAATGACAGTCCCTAGTGTACTGTGAGAAAGAGGTTCACAAATAAGGCCAAGTATGTAACTACTTTCAACATTCACTGTAAATTTCTAAAAAGAACCATTATTGGAGGTAAATATGCTTTTAAAAAGCTGACCTGATTTGAATATTTGTTTCATAACAATCTTATTTTTGATGTTAAACACCACACTGGGGTTTGACAAAGCTTTTTAATGCAGGCAAAATAAATGTCATTTTTCCATCAGTGGCAATTTTCAGCTGGTATTACAGGTCAATGGGTGTACTCCTAAAACATTTATGAGATGCAACTACATTGAAGTCTATTGTTGAACAGGGTAGTGTGTCACTTCCTCATTCATATTCCCCATTTATCTTATCAGAAAATATTGTGACATCTGATTCCAAAGAATTTCTGAAGTAAATATATTAAAGGATTGAAAACATAAAGACTTAGAAATTAGAATTACACTTGTTCATCCTTCACAACTTTTCAGTTCAGATGAGAGCTTCAAAACAAAACAGCAGACAAAACTTCAGTTTAAATCTAAATATAAATATTAGATATCTCAAATTCAGAAAAGCAAAACATTGTATACAGTCATTTCAGGTAAGAAGTTCTTAAAAAAGACTAAATTTATTAGCTATAATTAGCTCAAGGAAAATTAAAAGTTGTAATAATATCGTCATGTGGAGCTGGTTTTGGACATTAAATTGTATTATTCAATCGCCTGGGAACCTAATTTTGTAACTTCCAATTTTACAGCACATATTAACACTCTACAGATAAATCACCAAGCAACATTTCACCAAATCTAATAAGAATAATCACTTCCCCTTGACATTCAGTAGTTTAACCTATGAAACAGGATCCTGAAGGATCAGGTAACCTCAAAGAGAATCAGGCAGATGCGGACTTGGAAAGTTGTTATCTGAATATTTTAGAAATATGTGAATGCTTGTAATCTCACTGCAACCTGCCCTATGAAATTCAGGCCCAAGAAGTTGGCTATGTTATATGGGGAATTTAAAACATGCCCAGAATGAAACCTGATAAATAATGGAACGGAGAAAAAATATTACACTATTTCATTAAGTGTTTGGCAGTAAAAGAGATTTCAGGATGAAATGAAAAATGGTTAAAATATCTATTAACACTTTAACCAGAAATCTTACCTTAACATCATTACATTTTGTGGATAAAATATCAGTAAGAGAAGGTTGTAATGTAGGGAGGTCATCATATAAATTTGGGAAACAGACTAAAGAACCCAGAAGAATCTGAGCTTCAACTCTTGGTGCCTGCAATGAAACAAGGATACATGTCAAAGTTACAACAAGTGTTATTCCACCTTCATTTTCACGGACAAAAGGACAAACAACATGATCAATTTTGATTTAAAATGGAGTCAGCTGGAGACGCTCATGGAGTGAGTACTGTTTTGGATTCACTCCATAACCTTTACGTTTTTTTTAACCTTTGATCACCCTTATTCAGCTTATTTTTACCTATACCGAAAGTTTCTTTGTTAATTTTTTTTTAATTTACTGCCAAGAGTTTGTTGTGAACTTTTGAAGATATGCAAACAGAAATGTCTCTCAGGTCTAAGGGACGGGACCCCGGACGCAATCAGGACGGTAACGGAAAGAAGCAGGCTCCGCCACAACAAACTCAATTAACTTTTGAAGTGTTTATGGAGGTTTTGGATAAAAAATTTGCTGAACTACAACAATTTTTTAAAGAAAATATAAAGGCTTTTCAAGAGTACATGGTTAAAACAGATTTAGAAATTAAGCAGCAACAAGCTCTTATTGCGTCTTTGCAAGAAGATGCTCGGAAGCGAGATTTGACTATTGAAAAACTGCAACAGGATTTCATTTTGACCATTAAGCTGATGGAAGCCCTTAAAGCTAAGAGTGACGATTTTGAGAATCGGTCCAGAAGACAGAACTTACGTATACTTGGTCTTCCAGACGGCATTGAAAAAGATGACCCTTTGAAATATTTTGCTCAACTTTTAAAAGAAGCGTTTCCGACGATTTTCCCAAATAACCCCCCTTTATTGGATCGGGCACATAGAATTCGGCGGCGATCACCGAGTGTTACAAACAAACCTTCGGTGGTAATTGTCCGGTTCCATTATGTACATGACAAAGAACAACTTATATGAGCACCTCGTCGGGCAGGAATGATTAAATTCAAAGAATTTTGGTTTCCGCCTGGTCGAAGACTTTAGCCCTGACCTTTTAAAAAGAAGGCTTCTTTTTAAACCGTTGATGGCTGAATGTTATGAAAAAAATCTGAAACCTGCGCTCCTATACCCTGCGAAGCTCCGAATTTCTCCGTCGAATGCTCCACGACAGGTTTTCCTTTCAACTTCAGAAGTGAGAAAATATCTGCAGGAGAACTTCCCTACTGCTACAGACACCGGTCTCTAATAAATGAACGATTCTGATCGTGTAAGATGGTTCTCGATCTCTTAAACCAGAATTAAAATCTGGTTATTGGTGTAGGTTCATCCTATACTTTATACTTAAGTTAAAGTGTGTTTTCCATATTAATTGTTCTGCCTTATACACTTTAACCATTATACTACATACTTGTCCATTAACTTTGTTCCTTCGAAGGTATATTTTTAATTCTTTGAAGGTGAATTTTTCTTTGATTAAGATGGTGGTTTTTTGAAAAAGATTTTTGGTTTTGCTTAAGATGGCGTTATTTTTTTTCTTTCTTTCGTCTTTTTCCTACAATGCATCGCTTATCATAGCTTAAATATTTTTTGTTTTGTCTGGGCTAGAGCCCGATTTATAAGTTTTTTTTTTAGTGATTATATATATATTTTTACGACTAACTATACTTAGAAATATGGTTTCTATTACAGCGGTTTTAATTTTTAAAGTTGGGGTGATTCTTTTATATATATCCTTTATATATGGAGTGTTCTTCAGCTGACATGGGGGTAGGATTAGTCTTACTTTTTCCCTTTTTAAGTCATATTTTGGCTTTTTCTCTTTCTCTTGGGGGTGGGGGGATGGTCTGTTTTCTAATTCTATTTTTATTTTACACCAGTTTGTGTTAGTTTTTTTATTTGGGCTGTTTTTGAACTTCAAATATGTCCGTGTTGTCGTCACTTCCGGGTCTTCTCATTACTTCTGTTCCTCTTCCGGGTGCATGAGTTTATAAGTTGGTTAACCCTTTCTATACCAAAGGGTTGATTTTAGAATTATGGCTCAGACCATTAATTTTGTGTCTTGGAATACTAATGGTTTAAATCATCCAATTAAACGAAAGATTTTCAAAGTATTCCAAAGACTTAATGCTCATATCATTTTTGTACAAGAAACTCATGTGGGGAAGGAGGACAAATTTCGTTTTTTTTAGATTTTGGCGGGGTCAACAGTATCACGCAAATTCGAATGCTAAAGTAAAAGGAGTTTCAATTTTTATTGACTCCTCTATTCCATTTGTTCAACATGATATTTTTTCGGATCCGAATGGTAGATTTTTGTTAATTATGGTTTACTTTGTATAAAAAGGTTGCTTTGGTTAATGTTTATGCTCCAAATGTGGATTGTCCTGACTTTTTTATGTCCTTATTTACCTCTTTACCCAATCTAAACGAATATAAGTTAATAATGGGTGGTGACTTCAATTGTTGTTTAAATCCTCTGATGGATAAATCTTTATCTATTCAGACTTTACCTAATAAGTCGGCCACTTGTATTAACTCTTTTTTGACTGACAATGGAGTTTTTGAGATTTGGAGATTCTGGCATCCTAAAGACAAAGAGTTTTCTTTTTTCTCACATGTTTATCACTCTTATTCGAGAATTGATTATTTTTTTGTAGACTCTTGTTTTATTCCATTGGTAATCAGTTGTAACTATGATATTATAGCTATCTCTGATCATGCTCCATTATTACTTTCTATGAAATTTACGGATACAGCTTCTAATGCCAGACAATGGCGATTTGACTCTACCTTGTTGCAAGACTCTGACTTTATAAAATTTATGGAGGAGCAGATCGACTTCTTCTTTTCAACTAATTCTACAGATGATATCTCCTGCGGAACACTTTGGGACACTTTTAAAGCGTATATACGTAGACAGGTTATTTCTTATTCTGTTGGTTTGAGGAAACGTACTAAGATGGAAACTCTTTTATTGGTTGATAAAATTAAAGAGATTGTTAAGAAATATTCGATTGCTCCTAGTAAGGAGCTTTACAAACAAAGGGTTGAACTTCAAATGGAACATAGTTTATTACTTACATCCTCGATTGAAAACCAATTAATGAAAACTAAATCAGATTTTTATATACATAGTGATAAATCTGGTAAACTGTTAGCTAGTCAATTGAAGAATGCTTTGGTTAAACGTCAAATCACTAAGATTGGTCAGCAGAATGGGAATTTGACAGTTAATCATGATGAGATAAATAAGGCATTTCAAGACTTCTATACCTCCCTGTATCAATCTGAATTTCCTCAAGATCATAATACCATGTCTGATTTTCTTGGGAAATTAAATTTTCCAAGATTATCATCTGATGATCTTTTGATATTGGATACTCCTATTACGGATGTAGAAATTAAAGGGGCTATTTCCTCAATGAATTCTGGGAAAGCACCGGGTCCAGATGGTTATACAGTTGAATTTAAAAAATTTTTTCCCGCTACTCTTTCCCCTTGGTTAGGTAAGGTTTTTGAGGAAGCCATTAGATTGGGGAATTTGCCACAATCTTTCTATAGAGCTTCCATTTCTCTAATATTGAAGAAAGATAAAGACCCTACTAACTGTGCTTCCTATAGACCTATATCTTTATTGAATGTAGACTCCAAGATTTTTTCCAAGTTACTGGCATCTAGATTGGAGAAGGTATTACCCAAAATTATTTCAGATGAACAAACCGGTTTTATTAAAAATCGTTATTCTTTTTTTAACATTAGGAGATTGTTGAATATTGTTTATACTCCCTCACATGACACTTCAGAATGCGTGATTTCATTAGATGCGGAGAAAGCATTTGATAGAGTTGAATGGCCTTACTTATTTAATGAGTTGGAGAAGTTTAATTTTAGTCCGATATTTATATCATGGATTAAATTGATTTATCATACTCCAGTAGCCTCAGTGTTTACCAATAATCAAATATCTCCCTTTTTTCGCCTATTTCGGGGCACTAGACAAGGATGTCCTCTTAGTCCATTACTATTTAACATTGCCTTAGAACCTTTGGCAATTGCCATCAGACAATCACAGGATATTTTGGGTATTAATCGTGGGACAGATATTCATAAGTTATCTTTGTATGCAGATGATTTATTACTATTCATTTCTAATCCGGAGAAATCCATCCCAGCAGTTTTATCATTATTGGCTCAATGTAGTGAGTTTTCTGGGTATAAGTT
Source organism: Hypanus sabinus (assembly GCF_030144855.1). Taxonomy (NCBI): domain Eukaryota; kingdom Metazoa; phylum Chordata; class Chondrichthyes; order Myliobatiformes; family Dasyatidae; genus Hypanus; species Hypanus sabinus. The sequence goes on along the minus strand of NC_082707.1, from coordinate 148,508,303 downwards.
AAATCTTAATAAAAGTGAATTGTTTCCTTTGAATAAACGGGTCCCAATTTATGGAAATTTACCTTTTAAATTAGTTAATGATTCTTTTACTTATTTAGGGATCAAAATCACAAAAAACCATAAAGATTTATTTAGATTTAATTTTTTACCCTTAATTGATCAGATTAAAGGTTTGTTTACTAAGTGGTCACCTTTATCTTTATCCCTAATAGGTAGGATTAATGCTATTAAGATGGTTATCTTACCTAAGTTTTTATATATTTTTCAAGCGATACCAATTTTTATCCCGAAATCTTTTTTTACTAATGTTGACTCTAAAATTTCTTCATATATATGGCAGAATAAAAATCCCAGGTTAGGTAAAATATATTTACAGAAGACAAAAAAGGAAGGCGGGTTAGCATTACCTAATTTCAGATTTTAGTATTGGGCAGTTAATATTAGATATTTGTTATGTTGGTTGAAAGATGGGGGTGGATCTTTCGGCCCTTGTTGGGTGAGTTTAGAAACTAAATCTGTATCAGCTTATGCTCTGGGTTCTATTTTAGGGACTTCTCTCCCTTTTGCTCTTTCTAAATTGCCGAAACAAATTGACAACCTGATAGTTAAACATACTTTGCGTATATGGTTTCAATTTCGGAGATTTTTTGGGTTGACTCAATTCGTTTTAAATAGTCCTATTGTATCTAATTATTTTTTCCACCCTTCCATTATAGATCAAGCCTATTCGGCTTGGAAAACTAAGGGATTACTAAGATTTTCTGATTTATTTTTAGACAATTGTTTCATGTCTTTTGAGCAATTATCCAACAAATATAACTTGCCTAGATTTCATTTTTTTTTTTTTTTTTTTTTTGGTATTTACAGATTAGACATTTTTTAAGTTCTCTACTCCCAACGTTTTCAAATTTTGTGCCTTCAGATATTTTGGAGAGTTTATTTGAATTAGACCCTTTTCAAAAAGGGCTTATTTCAAAACTTTATAATATAATTATGAAGATACGTTCAGAGCCTCTTTATAAGACTAAAGAGGATTGGGAAAGAGAGCTTAGTCTTAGTATTTCTAGTGTGAATTGGGATAGAATTCTTCAATTAGTTAATACATCATCATTATGTGCCAAACATTCATTAATACAATTTAAGGTCGTACATAGGGCCCATATGTCCAAGGATAAATTAGCTCATTTTTACTCTCATATTAGTCCTATTTGTGATAGATGTCATTCTGAAATTGCGTCTTTAACTCATATGTTTTGGTCTTGTTCATTTTTGGAGAAATATTGGAAAGATATTTTTGATATTATTTCTGCGGTTTTGAATATCGATTTACAACCTAATCCTATTACTGCAATTTTTGGTTTACCAATCTTAGACTCACTGCATTTATCTTCTTCTGCCCGTCAAATGATTGCATTTCGAACTCTGATGGCTAGAAAATCTATATTGTTGAATTGGAAAGAAATTAATCCTCCCACTGTATTTAATTGGTTTTCTCAAACTATGTTATGTTTAAATTTAGAAAAAATTAGAAGTGGTACTTTTGAGACTTCTATTAAATTTGAAAAGTTATGGAGACCATTTATTCAACATTTTCATTCGATGTAATATGACCCTGTGCCAAGTTCATTTGATTTCCCAGCTTTTAGCTTATGTATGTTGAGAGGACCGGAAGTGACGGCATTGATGAATACTTATTTTTGTGAGATATTATAAACAGCCCCCTTTTTTTTCTCTCTCTTTTTTTGTTTCTTTTTTCTTCTATATTAGTTATTAGATTAGTACATTAGCTAGTTTTGCATTATATATATATATATATATTTTTTTTTTTAAAAAATTCTGTTTTCTTTATATCATATATTATGAAATATTTAGATTTACCATGTTCATACATATATTTTATGGCTTATGTCTTTGTAAACTCATTTATATTGTAACTATTATGTATGTTTTTTTTTATATGTAATGGGATTAGTATGTTGGTAATTTCTTTATCAATATATCATTTGTATTCTGTCCATAATACTAATAATAATAAAAAGATTTAGAAAGAAAGAATTTTGATTTAAAATGTAACAGCAGTCCAAATGTAAAACTGATGCAAATTCTTTAAGTGAATGGATTATCAGGAAATGTTTATATGTTTTGTTGCAGCACTTTGGATTGGATAATTGACCAATTAAACTTAAAGTTGAAGATTGCTGGAGCATTCCTTCTGTAATTTCATAGTTGCAGCGAGGTTTGTTGCATTCTTCATACAGTTAGTACATAATTGAAATAATACTTAAACAGCAAAGCAATTGCTCAGCACTCCCTCCATCGCTCATCTCAAATTACAGCCATAACACTTGTTGATATATCTCCACCAATTTACATGAACAGCTAATAAATATTGGCTATTTATTTAATCACAGGAGTGGTTCGCAGGTAAGTTTAAGACTTCATTAAACTCATTTTTATATATTATACACACAGGAATTAAAATACCCGATGACAACTGCTCCATGTGTATCAACAACGACTAGCTTGATATTCCTTTCAAAACGTAAGCACAACAATGGCAAATGTAGTACAATCAACAATAATTTGCTGAGATAAACCAACTTGAAACAGATATGAAAACAGACATATTCTGCAACTGTACAGCTCAATATATCACACAATTTACTTCCAATGAATCTTCAGGAATCAACTAAAAAAAGCTATAAAATGGGCAAAATATCATTTGGTTTGTTACTTTCGTACTTGGAGAATGCAAAAGACAATTTAAGTGACGTTCAGTGACCAAGATACAAGAGACTGTAGATGCTGGAATCTGGAGTAACATCCAAAATGCTGGAGGAACTCATCAGATCAGGCAGCATTCACAGTGAGAAAAGTACACTGACTAGCCCCTGCACATGTGACATACCACTGGCTCTCTCTCTCTCTCCCTAATAAAGGAAAAAAAGAGTTGTCCAAGTACTCTGCTAATGCCCAAAGAAAAAGTAATTTTTGATTTATCACTGAAGTTGACCTTGACTGTCTCAGAAAAAAATAGTCAAGGTCAACTTCAGCAGTAAATCAAGAATTACTTTTTCTTTAAGCATTAGCAGAGTACTGGGACACCTCTTTTTCCCTTTATTGGGGGAGAGAGCCTGTGGCACATTGGGTGATTTTGTTGTACTGAAGATCATGGCTCTAAATGGGGGGCCTTGCTATTGCATTCTTGGTAGGTGGAGAGTACTGATGTTGTGTTGCAGAATGGACAGGGGTGGGGGAGGGTCATTGCTTTGCTGCAGCTTGTGCATGGGAGAGGTAGTGGGGGGTGTTTGAGGTTCTAACATTTTTAGTGTCAATCATTCTTTGGGGAACTCTTCTGTTTTCATGGATGTCTGCGAAGAAAAAGAATTTCAGGATTTATATTGTATACATTTCTCTGATATTAAATGGAACTATTGAACATCCTGTTTCAAAAAGGAATTTCATTACTAGTATGCTTCAAATATTTGACTTAGACCTGATCAATAAACGTGACAAAACCACTCCGTATCAGCTCACTTAATCACACCAAAATCTTTTGCAAATGTTTACATTTTAAAATTTACCTTATAAATACAACTGATCTTATTAGTGATTTTATGAATGTAACATTTTTTTTCTTGTAAAAAAATATCACACTGCAACTTCTGTTTACATTTCAATTTAACAGTAAGAATCAAACAATGATTACAAAAGCAGATCATCAGCCTCGTTTTACATACACTAAAATAGTAATAATGACCTACATTGAGTGAAGAGGAGAATGTTACTTTGCTTGCAGCAACTATAAAGTCCCAGATTAGCATGGTAGCACCAGGCAACCCAATAGAAAAGAACCTTGGAGAACAATGTTTGATGATGGTATTCACTATATCCTGGGGAAAAAAAATTAAAAAGCATTAAAACAACTAAACTAGACACAGCTAATTACCCAAATTTATTTAGATAACATAGCCCAATTCAGATCACTAAATTATGTCGAGTACACTTGAGTTTTAACTTACATAAAAACTATTGAAGTTTTTTTTATTATTTTTGATAGTTTGAGTATTTCAAATTGAGATCTTGTACAATAACAAAATGGTTTTCTGGGCCATTGAGGAATTATATCAGCTGGTGGTGGAGGGGTTGGGGACGCGAAGGTGCAGCAGCAACAAAGAGAAACTGTATAGTTGGTCAAGTCTCAAGCCACACTTAACAGGATCTATCAAAGGCTAAATGTTCTAAATATTTTCAGAAATTCTTTAAAACTTAAAATACTTCTGATTTTTCACAAGTAATAATCAAAGCCTCCTCAACATCATCACAAAAAAAGAAATGCCTACTTCAGTCTCTGCCAACTATTCCCTTCAGTGAAATGACCAGGGAAGTACCTGTTGCCAGATTCAACCTGACATGATGTTTGTATAGATTGTCAACCACTTAGCAGTGACAAATTCTGAGCAAATTCCCAACCCCATGCTGGACTTCACGAGTGCAAAGTTGAAACAGATGGCAAAAAACTACGAACTACTTTGTAACAGGCAGCTTTGCAGGTATTTCCCTACAAAATCTGGGCTGTTACAATCACATGAATTATGGAAGGCTCGCAAAATATCATCAATTGTTTATAAAGGTTTCCCCCACTATCCGAAGGTAGAGCATTTCTATAAAACCATTTATAAGCTGAAATGTTGTAAAGCGAAGAAGGAATTACTATTAATTTATATGGGAAAAATTTGAATGTTCCCGGACCCAAAAGATAACCTACCAAATCATACCAAATAGCACATAAAACCTAAAATAATTCGAACATATAGTAAAAGCAGGAATGATAAAGACACAGTTTTATAAAATACTGTATGCACAGTGTAGTTTCACTTATCAAAATCGGGAAGACAGTGAGCCAAAATCGATCTGGAGAAAAAAAAAACTGGCACGTACACGCACGCACACACAACTGCCCGCACAAGGTTTCACGGTCATGGTAGTTTTTCCTCGGGGTAAACACACGTATAAAGCGGGTGACTTTTTTTCGTAAAAGCAAAAACAGGTATTAATATTGGTATTTCATAACACCGAGCTGTCGTAAAGCAAATGTTCAAAAAACGGGGCCACCTGTACATTAGTTTTTGAACAATCATTTGCAGTACTTAAGATAACATGTTTAAAATTTCCTTTAATTTCCACACCATATTTAAGACTGATAATCAAAACCTCGCACAGATGGATGTTTACTCTGGTCTAGGCCTGATTAACTTCCTTTTGAGTGCAGTAGAAATTTGTATTTCAAATAAACTGTTATTATTGCCCAGTTAGTTTAGTTTAGTTTTTTTTTATATTTTTGCCTGTATTTTTATAATTTTTTCTTTTTCTTTTGATGATTATTTTTTTCATATATTATAGACTTGATTGATAATGTACTATGTTTCTATGTTGATATTTTAATAGGATATTGTTATCCTACTATTAATTCAATTTCAAGTCTTATGCATTTATAACCTATTTATTATTATATTGTTTCTTTTATATATGAAATTCAATAAAAAGATTGAAAAAGAAAGAAAGAAATTTGTATTTCTATCTCCAATACCAACCTACATCTTTAAATTTCCAAGATTAGAATGACGTAGCAGGTTGCAGCATCAACTTGCAAACTTTAAATTTTACAGCTCTTATATTGGCAAAATAGTATCAAAGGCATGCTAAGGAGAAACGTGCTCACCTGATCAGGATTGAGGAGCCCACTGTGCATAATATTATAGAAGTGAACCAAGAAATCAGAATTGGGTGAAACATCTTGACGGCGCTTCATAATTTTGCAGATAAGCTTATAAGCATGAAGCTTTCCTTGTTTGTATTTTTCTGGTAATGTTGTTGCCTAAACAAGGATTAACTTGAGCATTAAACATCAGATTGCGGAAAACAGAATATTTTGCTCGTCTATAAATTAGATGAAGGAATTCTAATCCACCTTGAGTACAAATTGAATTTAACAGATTCTCAAGGGAAAAAGAAATAGCTCTTGGGAGGGAGAGATGTTGTACTGTGCCAGTTATCCTTAAATAACTGATTAACCCCTATGACTGATACAATTTAATCATCTTGCTTCAATATATGGCATGAAAATAGTAGCCAAATATTACAAATATGCATTAAATTATATGTAAAGCAGAAACATTTTTTAGAGATACAATTGTGAAAATGCTTCCAGCTGCAAGATCAGTTATCCTATGGCACCTACATGCTTTCATCATTGGCTTTACAGTGTTTATGCAGGCAGACAGGCACAGTTCAATGCAATACAATTATGCAGAATTTCCACAATAAACGTGGATACAAGAATTAGGCACACATGACACTCTCTAATATATTAAAGATGGAAAAGACAGCAAATATTGGGATATAAATAAACAGAGGTAATTTTAAAAGCAGCTTTCAATTACTAAATATTATAATATATAGGGAAAGTTTACTGAAGTCTTTCTCAGATGGAGGTCTAACCTAAATTTCTCCCTTCGTTCCAATATTCTCTGCCACTAACTTTAAATTCAGGACAGATCTTGGTAACCAAACCAATTCATTGTCTTATTCCAAGACAACAACCACACAAAAAATATGCTGAACTCTGATTATAACAACCAAGCATTTCACAGCTAACCATATACATGTGAAATAAAAACAAAATGTGGTGAACACTCAGCAGGTCAGATAGCATCTGTGGAAAAGAAACACGTAAACACACCCAAAAACACTGGTAATTGTTCTGAAAAAGGATCTTCAACCTTGAGTATTAACTATTTTGCTCTCGCTATACTTGCAACTTGGCTTCCCCAGTGCTTCCAATATTTATTTTTATTTCCGATTTTGTATGAAATTTAGTTACTACTGCTGTAAGCAGAGAAATCCATTTTAAAGTAATCTTAAAATACAGTCATTATCAACATTATCAACAGAGTTCCAAGTCTCTACAGTTGGGACTTTTCAAAACACTCTGACTGAGAGGAGTGAGTGATAACAACTAGTTTTGACACTGTGCAGAATTTCTTTGTTAGTGCTAGCCAACAGGAACAATTATTTAGCTGTCAAAAGTAGATGGTTCAACATCTCATATAACAGCACATAAAGGATCAGAAACTACTAATATGCTCAAGTCTACCCTTAAAAGTCTCAATTTCTGAATGCACTAATGACTAAATGCATTAATTAATGGAAATCAAGAAATGAAAGAGTTCACTCATTTTTATAAATTTATTTTACCTTAAAAAGCCATGGAGTTAAAATTCTGAGAGGTGGTATCAAAACTGAAGGAGGTGGGGATGTCTGATTGTCTATTGTAATTCCAAGGTTATCCCTCACCTTTAAATAAACAAAATTAAGTTTAAATTCTGTGATTATAATTAATATATGGCTTAGAAGACAATAATTCAATCGGAACATTTCACATTATACAAAGCGTTCCAAATAAATACTCTTTCTCTGTTTATTTTTGACAATTAAGATAGCTTTGTTAGTATGAAGAAGTACAATGCAGTAATTTAAATTATCATCATATATTCCACAAGACCATCATTTAGCACTTACAATTACGATAGATGTATGATGATAAAGATAGCACAAATCTGACAATTTAAGGTATTTAACCCAAAAAATTATCTAAAGCAAACTCAAACATTGGTGAAGACCTGAGTGCACAAATCAAAGGTTCCTGTTCTTCCTAATATTGATCCACCTGGCAAATCATCAATTCATGCTATAACACAAAATATCATATTCTGAAACAACCGAATGCTCTTTTCCCCTCACTCCAAAATTAAATTTGACCAGGATTTGCACAATAAATGGCAGGGCCCTGGAGAGTGCTGCAGCTCAGAGAGCTATGGGTACAAATACAGAGTTCTCTGAAAATAGTGACACAGGTGCACAGAGAGGTGGATGTGACTGGCAGAGTTGCCTTCGTTAGTCAGGCATTAAGTGCAAGAGTTAAGATGTCACGTTACAACTGTATAAAGCACTGATGGCACTGTACTTGTAATACTGTCTGCAGATCTGGTTGCTTGGTTATTGGAAGAATTTCATTAAACCAGAAAGGGTGTAATAAAAATTCACAAGGATGTTACTGGGATTGAGGGCTTGAGTACAAGGAGAGACTAAACAGGCTGGGGTTTTTTATCTCCCCGAGGTGAAGGAGGCTGAGGAGTGACCTGATAGCATCATCAGGGGGTAGTGATAATGGTCACAGCCTTTTTCCCAGGGTGGGGTGAAGTCTAAAACTAGAGGGCACAGGTTTAAAGTGAAGGGGAAAATTTAATGGAACCAGAGGGTCAAGTTTTTCTACACCGAAGATGGTGGGTATATAGAATGAAATACCAAAGTGGTACAATTTTAGTGGATACATGGATAGAAAAGGTTCAGAGTGATGTGGGCCTAACACAGACAAGCTCAGGTAGAAAACTTGGTTGACATGGGGTAGTAGGGCCAAATGGCTCATTTCTGTGCTGTACATCTTTATAATTCTACTGATAGGTGTCTTTTATGATTTAAGACATGATATCCAAGTACCATTCTGTAAGGTTTTGCTGTATGCCTTCCAAAATTTGGTGCCTAAAACAGCTCTTGAAATCATGGACAAGCTCTAAACCTGGATTTACATGCATGTAATTTTATTCCCTCTGTGGCATCATGGATTTTTTCTCAGAATAAAAAAAATGTTCTGTGGAAATGCAGCCTAACCAAACTATCTTATAGCAAAGAATATGACCATTAAAATAGCCATCAAATTTAAAACAGAGTGAAAGTTCTTTATCTGATGATCACCAGATAAATTTGTAACATTGTGAAATAATTGAAAAGCTAAAAAAAATTGTATCAGAACAAATACCCTGATCACATGTAGCTGGACTGACCATCAGCTTTTATACACTTGCGATTCCCATTCCGCCAATACAGAGTACACCGAAAAAAACCCAAAATGGGTATAAATGAAACCTAGCTTTTGTTTGTTCAATCTAGTGAAGGCAATAAAACTGATTGGTTTGAAATTGGGCTCTGACCACAAAAGCCTTGATTATTTCATTAAAGTTATGATGTGGTAAAATTTACTACAGATTTCATGTAATGCTTTCACCTGAGCTAGACAATTAACAGTAAGCTAATGATATGAAGACTGGTGGAGGGGCAGGTACCGTTGAGGAAGCAAGGAGACTTCAGAAGGACTTATAGTAAGAGAATGGGCAAACAAGTGGCAAATGGACTACGGTGTGGGAAACTTTGGTAGAAGGAATAAAAGCATAGACAATATTCTAAACAGGAAGAAAATTCAAGAATATGAGGTGTAAAGGGAGTCTTCGTGCAGGATTCCCTAAAGGTTAACTTGCAGGTTCAGTCAGTGGTGAGGAAGGCAAATTTAACATTAGCACTTACTTCAAGAGGACTAAAATATAAGAGCAAGGATATGATGCTGAGGCTTTATAAGGCAGTGATGAGACCTCAGTTTCAGTATTGTGAAAAGATTTATGCCCGATATCTAAGAAAGGATGTGCTGACATTGGAGAGGGTTTAGAGGAGGTTTACAAGAATGATTCCAGGAAAGAAAGGGTTAACATATGAGTGTTTGAAGGCTCTGAGCCTGTACTCACTGGAATTTAGAAGAATGAGCAGGGATCTCACCGAAATCTATCGAATGTTGAAAGGCTGAGATGGAGTAGATGTGGAGACGATGTTTCCTATAGTGGGGCAATCTAGGATCAGAGGGCACAACCTCAGAATAGAAGGTAGTCAATTTAAAACAGAGATGAGGAGGAATTTCTCTAGTTAGAGGGTGGTGAGCCTCTAGAATTCACAGCCACAGATGACTGCGGAGGCCAAGTCATCGTGTATACCTGCACTGCACTGTTTTGTGCACTTTATGCAGTCCTGGGTAGGTCTGTAGTCCAGTGTAGTTTTTTTCTGTGTTGTTCTTACGTAGTTCAGTGTAGTTTTTGTACTGTTTCACGTAGCACCATGGTCCTGAAAAATGTCTCATTTTGACTGTGTACATTACCAGCAGTTATGGTTGAAATGACAATAAAAATGACTTGACTTGACTTGTCTTGATACAGTATTTAAAGCAGAGATTGATAGGCTCTTGATTAGTCACAGTGCAAAGGTTACAGGGAGAAGCCAGGTGAATGGGGTTGAGAGGGATTATGAATCAGCCATGATGGCATGGCAGAGAAGACATAATGGGACATAATTCTGCTCCCATATCTTATGGAATCTGCATTTACCACCACTCTTGGCACGTGATCCAAGCAACTATCACTCTGTACATAAAAAAAAAACCTCTGAAATCCCCTCCATACTTTCCTCAAATCACCTTATAATGATATCATACTAGTCATTTCCAGCCTGGGAAAAAGGGGTTGGCTGTATAATGTATCAATGTCATATACCTTCATCATTCTCCTTCCCTCCAAAGAGAAAAGCACTATCTTACTCAACCTTTACTCATAAGACATGCTCTCAAGTCCAATCACCAAGCTGTTACATCTCCTTTACACCCTTTCTAAAGCTTCCACATCCTTCCTATAATGAGGTGGTCTCACTAAAGTTATATTACCTTGCAGCTCTTGAAATCAATCCCATGATTAATGAAGGCCAATACACCAAAAGACCATAAGACAGAAGAGCAGAGTTAGGCCATTTGGCCCATCAAGTCAACTTCACTATTTCATCATGGCTGATCCATTTCTCCCATTCTCCTGCCTTCTCCTCATAACCTTTCACACCCTGATTAATCAAGAACCTATAAACCCTGCCTTGAATGCCTCCACAGCCACCTGTGACAAAGAACTCCACAGATTAATCATCCTCTGACTAAAGAAATTACTCATCTCTAATCTAAATAGATGCCCCTATATTTTAAGGCTATGCCTAGACTCACCAGACTCACCCACCACAGGCAGCATTCTCTCCACATCCATTCTATTTAGGCCTTTCATCATTCGATAGGATTTCACTGAAACCTCCCTTCTAAGTTCCAGTGAATACAGGCTCAGAGCCATCAAACGCTATTCATAAGACAAGCCAAATCCTGGAATCATTTTCGCGAACCTCCTCTGAACCCTCTTGAATGTCAACACATCCTTTAAATAAGGTGCCCAAAATTGCTCACAATATTCCAAGTGTGGCCCCATAAAGCCTCAACGTTATATCCTTGCTTTTAATTTTTAGTCCCCTCAAAATTAATGCTAACATTGCACTTGCCTTCCTCACCACTGATTCAACCTGCATATTAACCTTTAGGGAATCCTGCTCAAGTACTCCCAAGTCCCTTTGCAACTTGGATTTTTGAATTTTCTCCCTTACTTAGGAAACAGTCTATGTTTCTTTTTCCTTTTACAAACATGCATGACCATACACCTCCCTACACTGTATTTCATTAGTATGCAGCTAAGTGACTATAAGAGAAAGGGAACAGGCAGACAGTGCAGTGTACTCACTGGCCACTGGAACAGTACGAAAAGGTTGCGGGGGGGGGGGGGGGTTGTGGGATAGCACATTTGATTCCTTTGTTCAAGAAGGGTAATAGAGATAACCCCTAGGAATTATAGACCAGCAAGCCCTACATCACTTTGGTGGGCACTACTGGAGAGGATTTTTAGAGACAGGATTTGTGTGCATTTGTAGAAGCATAATCTGATGACACTAGTCATAATGGTTTTGTAGGATAGATTAAAAAAAATCAACAAAACTGTACATGAAACGTTAACTTTGCATTAGCACAAATAACTTGCAAGCAAAATTCAGTTAGCTTCTTACTTTGGCCAAATTCTGCCAGAGTTCACACAAATAGTCAAAGACTTGTGCGTGAATTTCAGGATCCTTAATGCAGTTCACATCACCCAAAATGCCAAGCATTCGTCTCCACATAACTGTGGCAACATCTTCATGCCATCCTTTGAGACTCCCACCTGCCATCACACTGCAGTCTTCATTTGGAAACTCACTGTTCTCTGTCCAATATAATACTTAATGTTACAAGCAGACAATATGCATTCACATTAAAAACATCAGAACACATTAAAATAAAGATCTAAATAATCACATTTTAATTTATTAGGAGTATCATTCTACTCATACTATGATGTTAATAGAAAAAAAAGTAGTATGAGGACTAATGGCCATTCACATCTTAGCCAACATTCAGTACTATTACGTCTCCACAATTCCATTATAGTCCAAAAATCTTATATTAGCTGTTTAAAACCACTAACATTCAGCTTGAAAGTACCAGTATTTTGAAAACACTGAAGATATGTACTGAAAAATTTGAAAGGTTCAACGTGTCAGTTTGCTTTAATGCTAGGTGGAGATCCCAGCATTGATTTCTCAGCAATTTGGGATGAATGTCTTTAGGGCAGGATATAAAGGCCCATTAACTTTAAATACAATTATATGACAGAAGTTTCAGGCAAAGATGCATCTAAGTTACTTTTAAAAATTTATTTTTCTCTATAGTTTTATTAATCATTCAAGTGATTTATGTTTATAAATTTGAAGTATTTATACCAATTTTAATGTCTCTAAACCCCAGGCATTAAAAATTATTAACTTCAATAACAACTTCCAGAACAAGCAAAGCTGCCAAATACCACAATTCACAAAGAGCCCCAATCCTTAGTCCCAAACAACTTTCTTACAGTAAAGCAATCCAGTGAACATTCCTTAACCCTCACAAAGGCAATTAAATCTTAGGAAGGACTGGAGACCATAAACCAAGTATGATCTCAACTGCATCAATGTAATAGGAAGTGTGTAATTTATTAAAGTTGGCGGGGGCTAAGGCTAGTGGAAGGCGGAGGAAACTGATGTGGGATGGTAGCATTTTCAGTTATGATAGTTGTTACTTAAGTTGTTGTTAAAATAAATTTTATACAACAAACAGCTTCTTTACAATCTCAAACATTTCACAACTCCCAAAGCTAATGCAAAAGGCTGTCACAAATATTTTGCATAAAAGTTTGCCAGGAATTTTATTATGTCCACAATAATTCAATTATCAGTTAACTGTGCAATACCCAAGTCATCCGGAGTTTGCAAGACTGAATGATGCAATTTTTCATCCAATGGCAAATCTTTTTGATCTACTGGATCAGCATTTAAGGTGGATGGAGAAGGTGTCTGTGATCTTGAGCAGGCATTTGAGTGAGTTGGAGAAGCACTCTCAGAGCCTGAAAAAAAAAGTTAATAACTGAAGGGATAATACTGGAAGAGAAAAACTGATGTTGAATTTAGGTGGCAAGTCAGCATTTCTTTGCAACCCATAAAGAATGACCAATCTACCCATCATCAAATGCTTAAGCTGCAAAAAGAAAATTAATCGAAACTATATTTATGCATATAATCTGGAACAATGATGAAAACATTATCAGACCCTCATTTTGCTCTCCTTAATTTCAAATGTGATTTTACTAATAATTCTCTAGCACAAAAATCACATTGCATTCTGCTAAGGAAATACATTTTATAATTTTAAACTCATTACAAATGGAATTATTATTTTTTCCTCTGATTGCATACAAAATCTGTGAATAGGCATTAGTCATGCTAATCAGTTTATATATTTAATAAATGTACCAAAACACGTAAAAATATAGTAGATTCCAGTTAGTTGGTCCCTTGATTTATCAGGGTAGCCGCTTATTTGGGACAACTCTTTAAAAACAAAACACAAAAAGTAATTCAGAAAAAAGCCAGGATTCCTTTCATTTAATTTGGGACAGGAGACAGTTGCTGAACAGTTTCTAACTCGTATCAGTCATGTGAACTTGTGTGGCCTTTAGACACCAGAGCAAACAGTTTTTAAATAGCATCATTTGTGTGTGTTTAATTTTAAAAACCAGTGATTTTTGTCACTGATAGTTGGTGTGAAATAAGTAGTAAGACAATTTAGAATTGTTTTGCTAACTGCAGCTTCAAGCATTCAAGCTTGCAGATGCCAGAAATGGCTAGGAGTTAAAATGAAATGATGTCACTACTTCAACAAGTTAGGAACTGGTAAATAATTTAATTTGTATAAGTTTTTTATGTCATTATCAACTCTTATACCTAAATATTTTATACCATTTGCTGGCCATCTAAATTGAGTTATTAATCGACATTGATTATAATCTCCTTTAGTAAGAGGTAAAATTTCACTTTTATCCCAATTTATTTTATAACCCAATATTTTCCCATATTCTTCTAATCTATAAGATAATTTGCGTAGTGAATGTAATGGATCTGTTAAATAAAGTAGAACATCATCAGCAAATAAGTTAATCTTGTATTGTTCCTGATTAACTCTGAAACCCTTAATATCTGGGTCCATTCTAATTAATTCAGCTAGTGGTTCTTTTGCCAACACAAACAAAGCAGGTGATAATGGGCAACCTTGCCTAGTTGATCTTGTTAACTGAAATGATGTTGAAATTTGACCATTTGTCACTACTTTAGCTTTGGGATTAGTATTTAAGGTTTTAATCCATTTTATAAATGATGTTCCTAATCCATATTTTTCCAATACCTTAAATAAAAAATCCCATTCCAATCTATCAAATGCTTTTTCTGCATCTAAAGCAACTGCCACACTCATTTCCTCCCTCTTTTGCGCTAAATGGATTATACTAAATAACTGGGTTACATTATCTGCCAATTGTCTATTTTTGATAAATCCTGTTTGATCCATATGCACTAATTTTGGTAAGTATTTAGATAATCTATTAGATAAGATTTTTGCTATTATTTTATAATCGGTTTTTAATAAAGAAATAGGTCTATATGATGCTGGTTTTAAAAGGTCTCTATCTTTTTTTGGCAATACTATTAAAATAGCTGTTGAAAAAGATTCTGGAAGTTTATGCGTTCTTTCCGCTTGATATATTAACTCCATAAAAGGAGGAATTAATAAATCTTTAAACTTTTTATAAAATTCAGGTGGAAAACCATCTTCTCCTGGAGATTTATTACTTTGAAGTGATCCCAAAGCTTCTTCAACTTCCTTCAATGTAAAAGGCGTATCTAATCCCTTCTGTTCTTCTGTATTTAATTTTGGAAGAGTTATTTGTGATAAAAAATTCTTCTATCTTAACATCATCATTCTTTGATTCTGATTTATACAACTCAGAATAAAAATTCTTAAAAGCCTCATTAATTTCTAGAGGCTTATAAGTAATTTCATTCACTTTTGTTCGAATTGCATTTATTGTTTTGGAAATCTGATCTGTTTTTAACTGCCATGCAAGAACTTTATGTGATCTTTCACCTAGTTCATAATATCTCTGTTTAGTTCTCATAATTGCTTTTTCTGTTCGATATGTCTAGAGTGTATTATATTTTAACTTCTTATTAATAAGTTGTCTTTGTTTTTCTTCTGTCATATTTCTTTGAGATTCTTTTTCTAATTTTATAATCTCTTTTTCCAATTGATCTATTTCTATCATATATTCCTTCTTAATTTTAGAAGTATAACTTATTATCTGGCCTCTCAAATATGCTTTCATTGCTTCCCACAATATAAATTTATCATCAACTGAATGTAAATTTGTATCTAAAAAGAACTGAATCTGCTTTTTCATAAAATCACAAAAATCTTGATGTTTTAGTAGAATTGAATTAAATCTCCATCTATAAATTGATTCCTCTTTATCTATCATTATCATTGTCATTATTAAAGGAGAGTGATCAGACAATATTCTTGCTTTATATTCCACATTTTTCACTATCTTGAGTATTTGTTGATAATAGGAAAAAATCTATCCTTGAGTATGTTTTATTTCTATTTGAATAGAATGAATAATCCCTTTCTTTTGGATTGATTCTTCTCCATATATCAATCAAATTTAAATCTTTCATCAATGATAGAGTTAATTTTGCTACTTTTGATTTTGTAATAGCCTTTGTTGATCTATCTAAAACTGGATCTAAACAAAAATTAAAATCTCCACCTATTAATATTTTATCATGTGCGTTAGCCAAATTCAAAAAGACCTCCTGTATAAATTTTACATCATTTTCATTTGGTGCATAAATATTCATAAGAGTCCATAGTTCTGAAAAAATTTGACAATGTATAATTAAATATCTTCCTGCTGAATCAGTTAATACATTTTGTATTAATAATTCAGGAAGATCTTGATAAATGGATGGCATTACCAATAACATTAGTAGGTAGAGTAAATACTATAAAAATGAATATATTCCCTAGACTACAATATTTATTTCAATCATTACCAATACAATTACCCCAGAAGTTTTTTCAAGAGTTAAACAAATATGTGAGGAAATTTCTCTGGAAAGGTAAGATGTCAAGAATATCGTTGGAAAAATTGACATGGAAATTTGATCTAGGAGGATTACAACTTCCAAATTTTAAGAATTATTATAAAACAAATCAACTTAGATTTATTGCATCTTTTTTCGAGGAAGATAAACCGGCATGGGTTAGAATAGAACTAGATAAAATAGGAGAAAACATACCAGAAGATTTTATATATAAATGGGAATCTAAATGGATACGGGAAAAGAAAGAATCTCCTATATTAAAACATTTGATTGATTTATGGAATAAGATAAATGTTGATGATGAGACAAAAAAATCTTTATTAGCAAAGAGATCTTTAATTCAAAATAGACTTATTCCTTTCACAATGGACAATCAACTTTTATATAATTGGATTCAAAAAGGGATTAGATATATAGGGAACTGTTTTGAAGGAGGTATATTAATGTCATTTGATCAATTAAAGAATAACACTTTATTTTGTTACTTTCAATTAAGGGCTTATTTAAGAGAAAAATTAGGTCAAACAATGTTATTGCTGAAATCCAATGAAATAGAAATTTTAATTCAAAAAGGAAATATTAAAAAAATTATATCTTGTATGTATAATTTGATTCAAAAACAGGCAATTAAACAAGGAATCCATAAGTCAAGACAAAAATGGGAAAGTGATTTGAATATTAAAATTGAAGAAACAAATTGGTCAAGACTATGTCTTGATAGTATGACAAATACAATAAATGTCCGGTTAAGATTAGTGCAATATAATTTTCTACATCAATTATATATTACACCACAAAAAATAAATAAATAAAATCCAAACTTATCGGATCAGTGTTTCCGATGTAACCAGGAAACTGGTACTTTTTTACATTCTACATGGTCTTGTTCTAAAATTCAACCTTTTTGGACAAATTTAAGACTCTTACTGGAACAAATTACAGGAACACAATTTCTTCATAATCCAATATTACTCTTATTAGGTGATATTGAAAGGATAAAACCAAAACTCAAACTAAATAAATACCAGAAAGAATTTATAAAAATTGCACTGGCAGTAGCCAAAAAAGCTATTGCAGTTACTTGGAAATCGGATACATATTTAAGTATAGACTCTTGGAAGAAAGAAATCTATGGTTGTATTCCATTAGAAAAAATTACTTATAATTTAAGAGATAAATATGAAATTTCTGAAAATTTGGAGCCCTTATTTACAAAAGACAGGATTAAATCTATAGATGCTCTGAAGATGAAACAATTGGTCATTTGGGGAAAGAAATAAATATACATATTAAAGTTTTTACGAATTCCATGGAGCATGTGGAGATCTTCCAACAACCAGACAATCTTTCTTTCTTTCTTTTTTTTTCTCTTTCTCTTTTTTTTTCTCTATAGGGCAGTTAGGGGGGAGGGGTTAAGGGGAGGGGGGAAGGGTTATATACATTTTTTTTCATACTTCATTTTGTAACTACTTAAAAATGCAATAAAAAAAGTTTTCAAAAAAAAAAACAAGTTAGGAACTGCACAGAATTTGAAAGCATCAACAATCATCTTGAGTGTTACAATGAAAATGAAGATTTTGAGGTGGCAATCATCAAAAGCACTCTATGAAGGCAGTCCATTTCCTGCACTAGGTGTCTGCACTAATTTTGTTCACTTACAGTCAATCAACAGAACACAGCAACATGTTGGTTGTCCTGTCGTATCTGAGCGTATGCAGGAGAGTTTTTAAAGTGGAAAATCCATTGCGCCAGGACAGCTCTTGACCTTGGAACTCCAGGGCCAGTGGTATGAGTAGGCGACACAAGCTGGTCTTTCTTGGTTGCTGTGGATAATCATGACTTTTTCTGTGTCTCATCATGCATGCCCTTTGCTGTCCATGAAGCATTGCAGATCACACTGATTATCTCATCTGCCTGGTCTGTCAGAGCTGACTTCACATGCTAAGGATAGGCATGTCTCCATTTCACAGGGGGATGAGAACCATCAACCATCACCAGGTTTAGCCACCTGTTGAAGTGGTGTAACAGGGTGTGGCTGATGTTGCATGCAATCAGCTACTTGGAGTTACCGGTAAGAGCCGAGTGTCCAGTAGGGAACAAAGGTAAGTGAGATGCCCCAGAATGGATACAAGCCCCTGCACCAGAGGTGCTGCTGCTCCCTGGACACCAGGGTAGTTATGGTCCTTGTGGGAAAGCTTTAATTGGAGTAGGGCAAATTATGAGGGCTTTAGGCAGAGTTAATTGGGAATACGTCTTTTCTGGCAAGTTCACATCAGACATGTGGAGGGTGCTTAAAAATCAATTACATAGAATACAACAGAGGTATGTTCCTGCTAGAAGGAAAGAGGGATGGAAGGATAAAAGTAAGTAAAGCTTTGGAAGTTGCATCAAACGGAGTGTATGAAGATTATAAAGAAGCCAGAAAAGAACTCAGGAAGGGAAATAGGAAAGCCAGGAGGGGCCATGAAGAGTCTCCGGCAGTTAGGATTAATCCCAAGGTATTTTATACATACATCAAGAGCAAGAGGATAACTAGGGAGAGGGTAGGACTGGTCAAGGATGAAGGGAGGAACATTTGCTTGGATGCAGAAAATGTGAGTGAGGTACTTAACGAGTATTTTGCTTCAGTATTTACCAAGAAAAAGGTTATGGAGGACCAGGAGATCAGTGCTGAGTGTATAAATGTGTTATGATGTTTAGAGGTCAAGGAGAAGGAAGTATTGGGTCTCTTAAAGAATACTAAGGTGCAGTTTAACCCAGGGCCTGATGTGATTTACCCCAGGTTATTGAAGGAGTCAAGAGAGGAGATTGCTGGGGCCTTGAGCAGTATCTTCATGTCCTCTCCAGGCACAGATGAGGCCCTGGAGGACTGGTCAGTGGCTAATGTTGTTACCTCTATCTAATCCTCTATTTAAAAAAGAGAGCAAGGGAAAATCCTGGTAACTATAGGCCCGCAAGTCTCGCATCAGTTATAGGAAAATTGCTGATAAGATATATGAGCATTTGAAAACCCATTGCCTAATTAGGGAGAGCCAGCATGGGTTTGTGCAGGACAAGTCATATCTTACCATGTTGATTGAGATTTTTGACAAGTGATGACAGAGAAGTGGATGTTGTCTACATGGACTTTAATAAGGCATTTGACAAAGTCCATCTTGGAAGGCTAATCCAGAACAGCAGGATGCATGGGGTCTACGGTGAATTGGCTGTTTGGATTCAGATCTGGCTTGTGCATATAAGACAGGGTAGTGGTCAAAGGGACAATTGAGCTGGTCTGATATTAGTAGGTACAAACAAGCTGGAGGAACTCAGCAGGTCGGGCAGCATCCGTTGAAAGGAGCAGTTACGTTTTGGGCCGAGACCCTTTGTCAGGACTGAAGGAAGAGGGGGCAGGGGCCCTATAAAGAAGGTGGGGGGAGGGTGGAAGGTGCCTGGTGAAAAACCAATCAGAGGAAAGATCAAGGGGTGGGGGAGGGGAAGCAGGGAGGGGATAGGCTGGAGAGGTGAAGAAGGAATGGAAGGGGAAAGCACTATGGGTAGTAGAAGAAGGCAGAATCATGCGAGAGGTGATATAGGCAGCTGGAAGAGGAGGCAGAGTGAAAGTGGGATGGGGGAAGGGAGAGGGAGAGAATTACCGGAAGTTGGAGAATTCGATGTTCATGCTAAGGGGCTGAAGACTACCCAGATGGTATATGAGGTGTTGATCTGTTATTAGTCGTGTTCTGCAGGGATCTGTGTTGGGACCTCTGCTGTTTGTGATGTATATAAATGACCTGGATGAAAATGCAGAATGGTGAGTTAGTAAGTTTGCAAATGGTACCAAGATTGGTAGAGTTGCGGACGCAAAAGACTGGCAAATACAGCACCATAGAGATCAGTTGCAGATGACTGTTCCTTTCTGTGCCTTGTGGTGCTTTGGGCGGCAACCTTGCCATTCCTTTAGCATTTTTGTCTGTGTTTAACAAGGCCAAGTTACTAGCTTGATGCTCCATCCAGCATGGATGGAAAGCAGACAAGGTGTTGGCCGAAACCTGGGACCACTCGCCTTGAAGTCCAGTGCGGATGCCACATCACCACTGGCTATCAGTTGCGGATATGGGCAGAGAAATGGTGGATGGAATATAACTCAGATAAGTGTTGCACCTTGGTAGGGCAAATGCAGACAATACATCGTTAATGAGCAGAGATATCTTGGGGACTAAGTATAGCTGCTTGAAAGTGGCTACACAGGTCAAGAAGGTGGTTAAGAAAGCTTGTGGAATCTCAACACGAGGAAATCTGCAGATGCTGGAAATTCAAGCAACACACACAAAATGCTGGTGGAATGCAGCAGGCCAGGCAGCATCTATAGGAAGAAGCACAGTCAACGTTTCGGGCCGAGACCCTTCAAAAAGGTCTCCACATAGGGGGTGCTGAGGCTTTGGAGAAGGTGCATAAGAGGTTTACCAGGATGTTGTCTGGTTTAGAGGGAATGTGCTATCATGAGAGAATGGACAGACTTGGGTTGTTTTCTCTGGAGCGATGGACGCTGAGAGTTTATGAGTGGCATAAATAGAGTAGACAGAGACTATCTTTATCCTCAGGGTAGAAATGTCAAATACCAGAGGACATGTATTCAAGGTGCAAGAGGGTAAGTTCAAACTGGATACGAGGGGCAAGTTTCTTTTACTTGGAGTGGTGGATGCCTGGAATGCACTGCCTGTTATGGCGGTAGAGGTAAATAGCTAAGTGAGTAAAAGATGACCTGAATTCCAAAAGGCATAAAGTTAAAGATGACATACTTCTTTAATATTTTAAGCGAGATTACTTTATTTCCATCTTTTACAGCCTCAAAATAACAAAAAAGGAAAAGAGCCTGAGCGCAAAAGCTTGGGCACCCGGCATAGTCAGTACTTAGTAACACCCCCTTTGGCAAGTATCACAGCTTGTCAACACTTTCTGTAGCCAGCTGAGTCTTTCAATTCTTGCTTGGGGGATTTTC
This sequence comes from Hypanus sabinus, assembly GCF_030144855.1. NCBI lineage: Eukaryota > Metazoa > Chordata > Chondrichthyes > Myliobatiformes > Dasyatidae > Hypanus > Hypanus sabinus. Next base: position 148,487,020 of record NC_082707.1, on the reverse strand, counting down.
GCCCATTCTTCCTTGCAAAAGGCCTCTAGTTCTGTGAGATTCTTGGGCTATCTTGCATACACTGCACTTTTGAGGTCTATCCACAGATTTTTGATGATGTTTCGGTTGGGGGACTGTGAGGGCCAGGGCAAAACCTTCAGTTTGCGCCTCTTGAGGTAGTCCATTCTGGATTTTGAGGTGTGTTTAGGATCATTATCCTGTTGTAGACGCTTTCCTCTTTTCATCTTCAGCTTTTTAAAAAAAATACAGACTGTGTGATGTTTGCTTCCAGAATTTGCTGGTATTTAATTGAACTAATTCTTCCCTCTACCAGTGAAATGTTCCCTGTGCCAACGGCTGCAACACAAGCCCAAAGCATGATCGATCCACCCCCATGCTTAACAGTTGGAGAGGTATTCTCTTCATGAAATTCTGCACCCTTTTTTCTCCAAACATACCTTTGCTCACTGCGGCCAAAAAGTTCTACTTTAACTTCATCAGTGCACCACCACTCCAGAGTCTGCCAAATCTTCCTGAAGGTCTTTTGCAGTCAAACGGGGGCTTTGATTGCCTTTCTAGCAATCCTACAAGCAGTTCTCTCGGAAAGTTTTCTTCATCTTCCACACCTCAACTTGACCTCCACCGTTCCTGTTGTTATGCCTGCAGCCCCCTCCTTTGTGAGAATTGCAAGATCACTGTTGGGTTGGGTCAGGGGGCCCAGGAAATGAGAGACGTTAAGCGACCACGTAATTGCAGGAAGTCATTTGAAGGAGGCCACGTGTGTTCAGTTCCGTGGCCTGGGACTGGTGGCTGGAACCACGGAAAATGGCTTTTAGCTAACAACGGGGAAACCCACTCCCCTGACTCAACGGATTGGCATCATAAAAGACCTGGGCAAGTTTAAACTGCCTCTCTCTTAAACCCAAAACGCCGCAGCTTGAACGAACTAACAGTGACTGTTATATTTCCATCGGACAATACATTATCCCCTAGACAACGATAGAGCTATTTCTGATTGGTTATTATTATACCCGCGCTTTAGATTTAGTATCTGTATGTTTGAATTAATCTTATTTTTGTGCCCCTTTATCAATAAATACTTTTAAAAATAGTACCATCAGACTTCAACGGACCCCTCTATCTTTGCTGGTAAGTGACCCAGTTACGGGGATTTGTAACACTGTTAACTGCCATTTCTTAATTACCTTACGAACTAAGGAAACGGCTACCTGAAAATGCTTTGCTATCTTCTTATAGCCTTCTCCTGCTTTGTGGGCATCATTAATTTTAATTTTCAGAGGAGCCCATGGCTGCTGATCATTGGGACAAGGTTTGAGGAGTCAGGATATTTATAAAGCTTTGAAGTTTGCATCACCTGGCCTTTCCTAATGATGACTGTGAACAAGCCATAGCCCTAACAAGCTAATTAAGGTTTGAGACCTTGGTAAAAGGTCTGACAGCTCAAATCTCTTCGGTGCCCAAACTTTTGCATGGTGCTCCTTTCCTTTTTCCCCCACTCTAAAATTGTACAAAACAAAAATAATACACTAATCTTGCTTAAAATGTTGAAAAGAATGTTTCATCTTTAACTTTGTCTTCTGGAGATCAGTTCATCTTCTACTCACTTAACTATTCACAGTAAAAGAAATTTTGACTGGGGTGCCCTAACTTTTGCATGTACATTAGAGGCTTTTAAGAGATATTTAGATAGGCACATGGAGATGAGGAAGATGGAGGGATACAGACATTGTGTAGGTAGGAGGGACAAGTTTTTGGTATTTTTAGTTGGTTTGGTACAACATTGTGGGCCAAAGGCCAGTTCCTGTGCTGTACTGTTCTATGTAATGCATTGAAATTAAAAAGGCAAGGAAAAATAAGACAGCTGAATGAAAATGTATCATAAATTGGGACTAGAAACATAGCTGCATCACTGAAATAGAAGTGTATTGACTGATCTAATAGATTCTTTCCAAGACCAATTAAGTCTAACAGTAAAGTGAGAATGTAATCTTATATACACCATTTTCATAATACTCAGTTGCATTAGACCATGTACATTCCTAAAGAACGCTATAATAATAGATTCCAATTTCTTATTCATTTAAAAAAATGAAAATGTATTTCCATAGGTTGCTTACCAGGTTCAACAGTACATTTTCCTGATGGCATATGCTGTTACGTTCCATGGACTTATCCCCACCTCCCAGGAATACGAGGTTATCAACTTAATCTAAATCTAACATAACTAGCCTGCAACAGCGATAGTTATTACTGCTTACACATTGAATTGTTACTGAGGTTAAATGGACTACATAATCAATAGTGCCATTATATAAAGCAAATTAACTCTTTAAATTTCAATGCCAGCTTTCCACTGGAATAATTCAAGTAATGGAATGACAATAATAATTTTAATATGTACTTTTCAAGGATAAGAAAACTACTTGCACATTGCAGGTTAGTGGCTGAGATAACATGAGATTGTTATAAATTCGCCAGAACATTGCTGGACAAAATATAAAAATATATAGATTTGATTGTGTGGGAGGGGAAAACAAACAGAAAATAGGCCATTTCTATCCAATATATGTAATTGGCTAATTGTAAACTATGTTTTAAAATAGCTTAGTGATAAAATTATGGATGTTCATTAAATGAATAACTGGAGAACAATCAGAACAGGACTGTTTTAGTATCAACACTGACTTTTAAATTTCCACAACAAGCACAACAAACCTGTAATTGTGACTGTGTCAGCAGATGCTGTCTGTAGATTGAGACTGCTTGTTTCAGAATTAATATGCAGAACATTTAAACTTGCCAATTCTTGTTCTTCAGCATTTTGTCGTGGAGGTCCTGAATCTGCTTCAGTGTATAAGGTAGAAATCGTTTCACTGCCAAAATGAAAGCCTATAACAGAACCAAAAAAAAGGAAATCGTGACTATTATGAACTTATTAGAAGAATTCTGGGAGGCACGAATAAGAAGATTGTACATTTGAAAATGCAAACCAAAAAGCATGGACAAAAGTAGAATGGCAAAGTTCATGTTAAAATATATTGGGAAATCATAACTTTACTTAAAAAACATTTTGTGTAAAAAGCAATAAAAAATCCACGTGTTCTTACTAAATTGACACTTTGACAACCTAATGAGTCAGTATTTTCTGAGGTACTTTGGTTTCAGTTTCAGATTAACCTACATACAATTCTTTACTTACCTTATATTCCCTCACTTCAGTTACTAAGAACAGAACCTTAGATTTGGAGACTTGGGAAGCATTGGGAGAGTGAAATAAACAGCCAAAAAAATGAATCATATTGAGAAAAACACTTCTAGTGGGAAGATTCTCTTTTAAGCCAACTATAAAACTGCAATACATCACTAATAACTGTTCTATAAATGGATATGATAAACTGATTCCTGCTACCAAACTTTCTTTATTGAAATTCTGTTATGTGCTTAAAGTTCCAAGAAACTAGCTAAATACATTTAAATTCTCTTGGCAAAACAAAAATACGAATCCTGTTCAACTGGGACACAATTTATCAAGAGTTATATTAATGGTTGATTCAAGCAAATACTGCAGATCACAGTATTCAATGGAAAAGAGTTCATCTGGATGGGAGCCTGAGACTATTGTCAACTAGTGGTAAGCAATTCCACCAGACAAAACATACTCTCAGCAATGGCAACTAAATATTGACAAACACAAGAGATTCTGCAGATGTTGGAAATCCAGCGTAACACATACAAAATACTAGATGAACTCAGTATGGAGAGCAGCATTTATTCAACGGAATAAACAGTTGTTGCTTTGGGCTGAGACCTTTCATCAGGACTGGATGTTCTCAATATTGCTGTATCTTCAGTACAATTATTCCACCCCCATCATTCCCCACCACAATTCCAAGTACCTATAGAGTAGGGGCAATTTACAAGGGACAGTTAATCTATCAACCATACCTTTGGGATGTGGGAGGAGATGGACACATCTGGGAAACTCTTGCAGTAACAGGGAGAACATGCAGGCACCAGAGGTCAGGATTAAACCCAGGTCTTTGGGGCTGTGAGGCAGCAGCTCTACTTATAGCCTTTTAGCATTCGACTTATCTGACACAGGACCAGTAAGTGCATTTTCAAGCGGAAACTGCAAACTCATTTAGCATTTTTTGGGCATTAAGTGCAGTTCCTCTAGCAAGTGGGAGCGTATTGGAACCAGCAACTAGGATATATTAACTTCAGCCATTCCAGATTCAAAATACAACCTTTTATCCACCACTGCTCCACAGTGTCAACTAACGTATGAAATACACTAATGGCATAAGACAACTGACTCTGCTATCATGTGACAAAGATTTTGTTCAAAAGAATACATTACATTTTGCAATAATTAAAGAGATTTTGTTCAAGTTGATGAGAGTTTAATATTGGAATACAAATTTCCTCAATTCAAGCCCATGTTTTCTTGGTCAATTGTCCAAGCCAAGGTCATTTGCTGTTTTTGTGCCCCAATCTGCAGATTTAGGGTGCTTTTATAATTGCTTTTAAATCTTACGCCAATAAGCTTTCATGCTTTACTTGTTTCAATAGCATAGCTTCCATTTTATTTGACTTATTATTTGGTGTGATTTTCTATTTCCTGTACAACTATGATAGTCCTTCTTGAGATTCAGTTAAAACAGAACAGGTAATTTATTTCTTACAAGAACATTCTTTGAGGAAGTAACAGATACTTACTCAAAGTATCAAAGGAGAGGAGAGTCCATAGATGTTGTTTATTTGGACTTTCAGTGGCACCTTTGACAAGGTGCCACTCGTGAAGCTGCTTAACAAGAGCCCATGGTATATAGGAAAGATACTAGCATGGATAGAATATTGGCTTTCTGGCAAGAGGCAACGGGAAGGAATAAAGGAGAGTGCTCTGGTTGACTATCAGTGACTAGTGGTGTTCTACAGGGGTCATGTTGGGATTGCTTCTTTTTATGTTATATGTCAATGACTTGGATGATGGAATTGACGGCTTTCTGGCCATATTTGCAGACAATATAAAGACAGTTGGAGAATAGGTAATGTTGAGGAAGCTGGGTGTCTGCAAGAGGGATTTGCACAGATTAGGGGAGTTAGCAGAGAAGTGGCAGATGGAATATAGTGTAGGGAAGTGTACAGTCATGCACTTTGGTAGAAGGAACAAAGGTGTAAACTATTTTCTAAGTGGAGGGAAAATTCAAAAACCAGAGGAGCAAAGGGTCATGCAGAATTCTCTAAAGGTTAAGTTGCAGGTTGAGTCAGTGGTAAGGAAGGACTAGAATATAAAAGCAAGAACGTAATGCTGAGCTCTATAAGGCATTGATCAGACTACTCATGGAGTGACAGAATGAGTGTGTGTATATTTTAAAGGCAAAGGTTGATAGATTATTGAAGGGATACGGGGAGAAGGCAGGATATTGGGGTTGAGAGGAAAAATGGATCAGCCATGATGAAATGGCAGAGCAGACTCGATGGGCCAAATGGCCTAATTCTGCTCCTATATCTTATGGTCTTATGGTCTAATCTAACTCTCCCAGTAGCACTAATGCAATGGTAAAAGTCATACAAAGTAGGAAATGACAATTAACATGAATATAAAAAGACAATTCTTAGATTAAAACATACTTACTCTCAAATCTTTGTCCATCATATTGAAAAGCATTGAAAGAATCTGAATGGCTATCAGAACTAACAAGATCACTACTTCCAGCACTGGCTGGAGATGTCCACTCAGATGGGACTCCAGGGTCATCAACAGGTCGTGTCTGATTCTGTCTGTTCAGCAAATCAGGAAGATCCTTTGGCACTTCCAAACTACCAGGACTGCTTCCCCTTCTCAAAATATTCTAGTACAAAAGAAGTTATTAACTTAAAAATAATTATTAAATGCAATAAACAACTATTGCTGTCACTAGTACGTTTGGAAGTACTACATGCTAATTTGATTGCATATTTAGATTCAGTTTTAATATTCTAATTAGTAAAATTTCATTCATTATTTATATCAACCAGAATACTCAGCCGGACACAAAGTCTTTACAAAACATCAAAGAAAAATACCATTTAACATTATTTTACAGAAAAGTTCAGTGGCTTGATTATTTTCCCATTTGTTAAAATTAAAAGAAATAGCCACATGAGATGAAAGTTATTTAGCAGTTATTAGTAACTGCTAAAAATATAATATACAGTAATTAAACTTACCACTGAAGTACCAGTTCGTAATCTTTCCGCTATAAACTCATCCATAAGATCACTAATGTTGGGATTACTACTATTTCCAATATCAGTGCTGAAAGGTCGAGGTTTTTGATTAGGCTCCTCCTTGTTGACTGAAAGCAAATGAAGTGCTTTTTTAAAATAACAATTTCATAATCATATAAAAACACATAATTTACTCATTATAGCAATAAAAAGGAATTCAGCATTGCAAGGGTTACTTGCCAAATCATGCAGTTTCCCAATAAATATCCTATCCTTACTGTGTGCAATTAGAAGTAATCACGTTAGCATTAGCATAATTTACATCAACATTAGTAAGGTTAACAATTTTTAATCTTTGATGATAGAGAAATTACAAATTAAACTACCATCAACATTTTTCTTCCAAACTTACAATATTAATTCAAGCACTATTTTTCTGTAACCCTGCTTCAAAACTTAAAAAGATTAAACCATTTATTTTAGGTTCACTTTCATGAAAGCCAAAATATGAATTTCTACAAATGTTATGTCTCAACTAGACTATTGAGAGATTGTGTTCAAAAAGTACACAAATGCTGCCCTCTAGTGCTAAAGACATGTAAAGCGCATTAAACGCAGATTGAATATGTTTCCACAACTACCCACAATTGAATTTACTTTCAAAGATTAACAACTGAAAACCTGCGCAAACACACACAAAAGAAAGAAACATTAGTATTAATTTTATGAGGGGTAAAATGCTTTGCCAGGACATACCAGCTGATCAAAAGCGCATGCAAAACCAATTAAAAGCAGTGTTCATCCCCAAGCTATTTGATTGCTTAAAGCTTTTCAGTTGCATCAAGCCAAACAGGTGCTCCTTTGTGCTTTGCACACTGTTAGTGCTCACCTGCAACTTTCCTTCCAAAATATCCCACAACATGACTGTACAGATCCCTCAGTGGAGCCTCTGCTGGTACTTTTCTCTGTCTCTGTGGGGAAACATTTGCCTTCGACTTTGAAAAAGCGTGCACAACAGTTCTATAAACACTGCCTAGGGAACTTTGCTGCTGCACTGATTCCTGTAAGCTACAGGACCTGATTGCTTCATGACCAGTCACCTGACTACAACCTGTACTTCCCTTCAGTACTGGGACACTTGTAGCAGTAATCAATGTTGACTTTCGGTTCTTGCATTCATTATGAGAAACTTTAGTGTCTAGAAGTTTATAGACACCATGTTTCACTGAATCAGTTGGCGCCGATGAACCACTGCTGAAACCACTAAGTCTTCGAAGCCTGAACTTCCAGTGAGCTTCCTTACTGTCCAATGGGCTGTGGAACTGCACAGATTCAGTAAATGGGCTAAAACTAACATGCAAGCTGCCATCTTTTTTCTTATTTGCTGTGCTTAAGAACTGTGTCTCTGATGATGCTGCAGTGATTTCTTGGTTAGCTGTAGAATTTTGTGCACTTAAAGCAGCAAGTGAGTCAGTAATTGTGGTACCATGTGGAATTTTATTTGAATACATGCTATATGCATCAGTTACCTCATTGGCAAGTTCAGTGACATTTGAAGTTTGATAATTGGCATCAGATAGCTGCTTCCTTTTACTATGACCTACTACTTTGTTGAAATTCTGCATGGACCTATGATGATTTGCTGATAATATCACATTTCTATGTTCTACCCCAGTTGCCTTCTGGTGAGTAAAGACTTTTCTCCTCTGTTTGCAATCTGGATTTTCTGAGTCCATCTTTGATGAAATTCCCTGGTCAAAGCTTTCAACATATTTACTATTATGCTGTTCAATATTAGTCTCTGGTACCTTATTTTCTCTATAAGATAACGTACCAATACTCAGAAAATCCTCTTCTGGATATGGAAAAGAGTTTTCGCCATTTTCGAGGTCTTGCGTTTTTACCAGTGTGTTACTTTCCCCTCCCAAAACTGCATCCTGGCTATAATCACCATACATTCTCACTAGATTCGCACAACCCAACTCCGTCTCATCTACCATCAACTGATTATCTTCATTTAAAGGAATAGTAGTTTTATCTTCCCCCAAGTTCTGTTTGGTATGCTCAGGCTCTTGAATAGTCTCATTAAAATATTTCCGTATGGAAGACAGCAAGTCAGGCTCACTGTCATCTACTGTGTGCTGACTGTACTCATAATAAGATGCTACGGTTTCTACATCTACAAGATGACAAAGATGATCATAAATACTATCACCGACTTCCAGAGAGCCTTCTTGTGCATCTGTAAAGTCACTTTCATTGGACCTAGATAATAAAATCACTTCTGCAGAACACTGCAAACTTGAAGGAACTGATGAGCTGTCAATAACAGGAACTGCACCTTTAGCTCTTTCAGCTATGAATGGTTCCATTATGTCTGATGTGCTGCTGCTTCGTGGCATTGCCTGATCTTCACGTGCAGTGCTGAATACTTCAGAGGTATTTTCTTCACTCTGAGAATAATGCCTTATTCGAGTAGGCCGTGCCATAATTTGGGCATCATCAAGATCTTGAAAACAAATCAAAATTAACAGTTATAATCTCAGGGGACTGGGATTTCCCCACAAAAGTATTATAAGGCTTCTCTTGCACGTGTCCAAGGCAGCTCAGGACAGAATATAGAAAATTAGCTTAAGGGACAGAAATATGACCACTGAGATCAACACACCTGACCACTATGAATCATCAACTATGTGTAAAATTATGCAAAATGCTCTCCCAATTATCCAATTGTTAGTATTTTGAATTAGTTACCAAACTTATATTGTGGATTTCCAAATTTTTTAGTCAATTTCTCACTATTAGAATGACTTGGCTAAATGGAAGAGCATTGCTTAAGCATGCAAACCTTCTCATCCCCAAACTCATTACTTGCAGAAAAATTATTAAGGATCGCGACAATTAAGAAAACACAAACACAAAAATGAAGCCATTTCAAACAATGAAAATCAATCACATTTTACAACTTGCAAAATCTTTAAAGATCTGTGATGTCTGAACCCCCCTTAGTTCTGATAAAATTATACACCAACTATAAAAGGTTTAACAAAGTTAAGTCACTTCTTTAAATAACAGAGGAATGCACAAGCTAAAACACAAACCTTCCAATTTTCAATTCTGAAGAGTCCTGCCCAAATTATTTTCTCATAGAGCCTGCTAACCTATTTACAACCAGCGTCTTTGTTTCACATTTACTGTTAAATGTTATATATATAACACATGCATTTGCCAATTGCTAGTGCTAATTAATTTAGCATCAAACCAAGCTTTTAAATTCTATGCCATTTTGCAAGTCCTATTAATTGCTATGCAGTTAGAATTGCCAAGCAGTAATAAGACAAATGGTAAACAGGCAGAGGAAGTAAGCAGAGCTGGAACTACCTGGAAGATCATCAAAAAAGGGGGTGAGGACTAAGTCAAGCAGGTAAGGATTGGAAGAATGGAGCAGAACAGGTGCACTTTTAGCATTGCGCATAGAGGCCGATGGACAAACACAATCATCAATGGATCGGCTTCCGATGGCTTTAAAAAAAAGTTAAAAATTAAGAGAAAAGAATGGAATAGAAGCCAAGAATAGTAGTAATAAAAAAAAGTTTTCACAAGGACAAAACTAGGACACACAAAAACAAACAGAACAGCAGAAGACAATTCTGTGAACTACCATGAACGAGGAATTCAGATAGACTAACATAACATTTCAAATTCAGTACAGGAGAAATTTTATTCAGTCTATTTTCATTCATTTTACTATCTTCCACACAAAGAAGTAATCTAAAATAGTGAAATTTGCAAAGAAGACAATAGAACAGTGGTGGCAAATTGCTCAAGGATGTATTTCGGCCTTATAGAGAAACACCCAACTATAGTTTTAGAATTTTAGCTTCAAAGCTACACAAGAAAAAAAAAACAAAGCTGTAGATTTGATCGCTGGAAAGGGATTTTCAACTAATCCAAACAGAAATGATCATCAACTGCATTTATGACAAAAAGTTTTTTCAAGAGATTAAATGAACGACAAGAATATGAAGTAGTATCTGAAACTCAAACCATTTAACAATAATCTAATTCTGCAAGTACTTGTTGAAGCAGATAAAGCAAGCAAAGAGTAATATCTCTGGAACTGCCTTCAGTTCCATGAGGAGTGGAAATGAGAAATCATGAAGAGCACCTTACAAGTTTCAAGGCCTACACTTATCCTCATAATGGTGATACGTTCATGGAACAGTGGGGGCAATTCTGCACAAACACATTGGCACTCCTCATAAATACTAAACTACTGGGCTCCATTGTTTATCTCCTTAACATAATATAGTGTTACATACTAAAGTGAACAGAAGCCATACAAAACAATGCCAAAGTTTAATTTTTAAAGTGATAGAACTGAAATTGTAAAGGTACTTGTTTCTAATACATGGTTATTTGGAGCACAATCAGTATTGCAAACTATTCTGTCTCCAGGTAATGTTAAGTCTAGAGCTGCTGGAGAAGTGCCAAAAACTGGTTTGAGGATAATATTAGAACAAATACAATAATAAAATATTGAAAGAGATGGCCTAATTTCTCCAAGCAATATGAAGGTGACAGATTTACCTGATAGAAATTAATTTGGTAGATTAAACATCTTTTTATAGTGGTGCAAGGAAATATTGGTCATCAATGCAAGACAGTCATGAATAAATCCATAGGACAGGGACTCCCAACCTTTTTTATGCCATAGACCAATACCATTAAGCAAGAGGTCCGTGGATCCCAGGTTGGGAACCCCTACCATTGAGGATTCAGGCCATTTATAGTGTGATTAAGTTGAAAAATGTAATGCAATATGAAGAAATGAAGGTAACCACAATCAAAGGTTTTAAAAAGAAGCAAGAAATAAAGTAATCTGTCAAAAAGTTAGGAAGAACAGTGAAGTTTTGTGTGAAGCCTAGTACTAGTCTGAACTTGCTAAAGGCAAGTTCATTACCTTAATAAGTATAATATGTAGAAGCAAGCATTTTTTATGATTAAACTATGGTGGCAGAAATTCCTGTTTAATCTCAAACTATTGACGAGGGAGGAAAGTGAAATCAATGATAGGAAAATGTTGTTTCTAAAAAGGATTAAGGTGAGCTAGTACCAGAAAAAGCAAGTGAATTGCAGTCTGGGTACCAAGGGAATAACGAAGAACAACCAGCTGTAGAATCTACCACTGTTATGCGGTTGTACATAGGGGAACATGGGATAGCATGCCATGCTCTGAAATAGACATCTGAAAACTGCACTGTGTCCAGGGGACATCCTTTCAAAGTGGTCATGTGCGAGAGGGGATTGAGGTTAATATGTCATGCTAATATCACTCTCTTTTTTAAGAAGGGAGGGAGGTAAAGATAGGAAGTTATAGGCCAGTTCACCTGATTTCAGTGTTTGGCAAGATCCTGAAGTCCATTATTAAGTATGAGGTTTCAGGGAACTTTGGGTAATGTGGATTCTTTAGAGGGAAATGTTGTCTGACAAATCTGTTGAAATAACTGGCAGAATAGACAAAGAGCATGTGGTATTACAGAAAGGGTACTAGCACGGACAAAGGCTGTTTGACTGGCAGTGGGTTAAGATTGGATTAAAGAGGTGTTTACTGGTTGGCTGCTGGTATTCCACAGGGGTCAGTGTTGGGTTCATTACATGAGATGACAGAATCGATGGCATTGTGGCAAAGTTTGCAGACAAAACAATAATATGTGGAGATGCAGACAGTGTTGAGGAAGGGGGAGTGTGCAGAAGGATATGGATTGATTGGGAGAATCGGTAAAGAATACAGTCTAGGGAAGTATGTGATCATGCACATTGGTAGAAGGAATAAAGGCATAGACTAGTTTCTAAACAGGGAGCAAATTCAAAAATCAGAGATGCACATCTTTAAGAGTGCTAATGAATGATTTCCCCAGAAGTCAATCTGCAGTTTGAGCTAGTAATAATCTTACTATTCAATTGAAAGAGGACTGCAGTATAAAGACAAGAACGTAATGCTGAGGTGTTCTAAGGCATTTATCAGAAAACAAGCTGGAATATTGAGCAGCTTTGAATCCCATATCTAAGAAAGGATGTCAGGAGCCATTGTAGAAGGTCCAGAGAAGGCTTACAAAAATGAACCCAGGAATGAAAGGACCAACATGTGGTATGCACTGCCGTTTAGAAGAATGTGGGGGACATAATTGAAACCAACCCAATATTGAAAGGAGTAGATAGGATGTACGTTCAGAGCATATTTCCAGTATACTTAAAGCAGAGGCATTAGTGGCCGACCTATTTAATCGGGGAGAGGGGGGAGAGGGGGCTTCACACACATCAGGAAGAAGAATTTTTTAAAAAAAGGAGTGTTTTACAGGGCTCAATGCATTAGCTGTGGACCAATCAATGCGTGATTCATTAGCAGGAACAAATAAAAGTAAAGCAGGGTCAAAGCAGAGGGGACCAGTGTAAGAGTGGGAACTTTAGTCTTTGGCAAGAAGGCACAGGTAAGTAGCAAGTAAGGCTTTTGTAGTGGTTGAATAAAAAGTCACTGAATTACAGCTAATTAAATAAAGGGATGATACAGGATCAGGTGATGTGCTGTGGCTGCATGATATGGGAGCTGGTGGACCCCACTGTGGTTCCTAGTGATCATGGCGAATGTCATGCCACTATTCAACAAAGGATGTAGGCAAAAGGCAGGTAACTTATAGGCCAGTTAATTTAACATCTGTTTTTGGGATATTGCTCGAAGTCATCATTAAAGAAGAAATAGCGAGGCATCTGGAAAGAAATGACTATCAGGCAGACGCTGCATGGATTCAGCAAAGGCAGGTCATGTTTTACAAACTTACTGGGGTTCTCTGAGGACATAATGAGCACAATGGATAAAGGGAACAGATGGATGTTATTTACTTGGATATTCCGAAGTCATTCGATAAGGTGCCGCATAAAAGACTTAGCCATAAGATAAGCATGCAGAGAGTTGGGAGTGATGTATTAGCATATTATAACTAATAGAAAGCAGAAAGTTGGGATACATGGGCGTTTCTCTGGTTGGCAATCAGTTGTGAATGTTGTGCCACGGGGGTCGGAGCTGGGCATGTAACGGTTCACAAAATACATTAACGATCTGGAAGAGAAGGCCAAGTGTAGTGTATCAAAGTTTGCTGATGATACTAAATTAAGTGGAAAAGCAAGTTGTGCGGAGGATGTGGAGAGTCTGCAAAGAGAGCTAGATAGGTTCAGTAAGAGGGCAAGGGTCTGGCAAATAGAGTACAATGTTAGGTGCGATGTCATCCACTTTTGAAGGAAAAATGGAAGAGCAGGTTATTAGTTAAATGGTAAACAATTGCAGCACACTGCTGTGCAGAGGGATTTGGGAGTGTTTGTGCATGAATCACAAAATTTTGGTTTGCAGGTGCAGCAGGCTATCAAGAAGGCAAATAGAATGCTGGCCTTCATTGTCAGAGGGATTTGAATTTAAGAGCAGGGAGGTTATGCTGCAACTGTAAAGGGTACTGGTGAGGCTGCACCTGGAGTACTGTATGCAGTTTTGATCTCCCTACATGAGGAAGGATATACTAGTTTTGGAGGTGGTGCAGAGGAGTTTCAGCAGGTAGATTCAAGAGATGAGGGGGTCAAACTATGAGGAGAGATTGATTCACCCAGGACTATACTTGCTAGAATTCAGAAGAACGAGAAGAGATCTTGTAGAAACATAAAATTATGAAAGGGATAGATAAGATAGAGGCAGGGAAGTCGTTTCCACTGATGGGTGAGATTAGAATGAGGGGACATAGCCTCAAGATTCGGGGGAGTAGATTTAGGATGGAGATGAGGAGTGATGAATCTGTGGAGTTTTCTGCCCAATGAAGCAGTGGAGGCTACCACAGTAAATATATTTAAGATAAGGTTGGATAGATTTTTGCATAGTAGGGGAATTAAGGGTTATGGGGAAAAGGTAGGTAAGTGGAGATGAGTCCATGGCTAGATCAGCCATGATCTTATTGAATGGCGGAGCAGGCTCGACAGGCCAGATGGCCGACTCCTGTTCCCATTTCTTATGATATGTACTTAATTAATAAGACTGTCATAGGTTACGTGGAGAAGACACAAAAATAGGTTGAAGTGTAAAATAATCAAGTGGTGGAGAAGACTCGATGGCCGAATTCTACTCTGAGTCTTACGGAAATACCTTTTTCACTACCCTATGTACTTGTGCAGAGAACTTCAGCAAACTCTGCAGCATCGGTGCCTTACCTTCACTGTACGTGACCTGCACTGGCTTGATGGTGCAAAATACATCACACCACTTGCTGTCCCTCTCCCCAGTTCCTAACTAGTCAGAGCTTTTTGCAGTCCTTTACGACCCGCTTCACTATCAATGGGACTTGGGGACGAGTTCAGGATTTCCTGTGGGTTAACTTGCAAGTGAGATGAAAGAAGGCAAGTGTAATGTTTGCATTTATTTCAAGGGTATCAATGTATTGAGGCTTTGTATGGAGCTGGTCAGACTGCACATTGTGAGCAATATTACTATGTAAGGAAAAATGTAATGGCCCTGGAGAGTGGCCAGAGAGTTTACACAGAAATGATTCCAAGAATGAAAAGGTTTATATTTGAGCATTTGATATATTTGAGCACTTCTATACTCAAAAGTAATCACATAAAACCTGCTGGCTATACGTGTAACACAACATGGTCGGCACAACACTGTGGGCCGAAGGACACTGTAGATTTCTATGTTCTGTGTAACAACTTCAAATTTTCCTAATGGTTACATGGAGCAGTATTTAGATCATTCACATTCAAAAGTGGGACAAATGATCAAACAATAATGTAGAATTGTCAAGGTTGGCGGCAAGTTAGGATCTTTGTACATGAGGTTCTTGAATTATATTACTAAATGAAGTAAACAGATGGGAAAGTAAAGAGTAAAGTAAAACTTGTTGAATTCAGAAAAAAATGCAGTGTTGAGTAAAGTATGTTAGAAGATGCTTTATTATTAAAACTAATGCGAGAGCATCCTCTTTGAGCTGAATGAACAAGGATTGGCCTAGGAGAAGGGTAGTGTGGTCAAACTTAGAAAAGACAATAGGCAAGTCAAAAGGGCAGAGCCTTCACCAGAAATAGTTGTTGTTTTTTTTTTAAGAAGCACCAAAATGACAAAAGCCTACAACCTCATCAAATATTGAATCAGAATCAGGTTTAGTATCAGTGAATTTGTGAAATAAGATTTGAGAGTTTAAGGAATGCAACTGACTGAGTCTCTGAAATACTCCACAATCAACTAGAGTGAACTATTTTGGAAGCGGTTGTTAATTATTACATCCATTCAGATCTGGAACTACTATATATAATGAAATCTGCTACAAACCATAGAAATCTGTGTCCCTTGGAAATAAGAGAGCTAAGAAAAAGGAGGTGGGGCTGTTAAACTGCTGTGACTACGCAGGGTGAAGAATCATGACAGACTATAGATGTAGGAATATGGAGCAACAAACAGTCTGCTGGAGGAACTCAGCAAGTCGATACAAGGCCTTGACTGAGCAAAATGATTTGCACAATATTACATCTTTAGATATTTGAAGTCCAAGCACCAACCAAGTGCACACAAGTGTCACTGCATGCAGCTGTGAGGTAGTGCTTTCAGCAACAGCAGATACAGGGTGTTGCTGGAAAGGAAAAGGGAGTGAAGAAATAGGTCAGAGAGATAAACTGAACTATAACTGAGGAAACGGAATACAGAGAGCACATGATGTGGCAAACCAAAGAGTGCAGGAGGTAGTTCAGAGAATGGCATAGTCATGCTGATAAAACTAATCTTTCATGGAAAAAAAATCAAACTGTTCTTGCAAAAATATATATCCTTACCTTGAATAAGAATATTAAAGGAGTCAAAGATTAGAGGACACAGCCTAAGAATAGAGGAGCATCCTTTTAGAACAAAGTTGAGGAATTTCTTTAGTTAGAGAGTGGTGAATCTATGGAATTCACTGCCACAGGTGGCTGTGGAGGCCAAGTCATTGGGTATATTTAAGGCAGAGATGGATAGAATCTTGATTAGTCAGGGCATGGAGGGATACGGGAAGACAGGAGACTGGGGCTGAGAAGGAAAATGGATCACCCATATGAAATGGCGGAGCAGACTTGATGGGCCAAATGGCTTAATTCTGCACCTATATCTTATGGTCTTAAATGCTCCAATTTTAAATTTGTTGCTGGAAAAGGATATGAAATAACTTACATCACTTCAGTAAACTGTACGAAGCCACTTAAGTCAATCCTATTTATTTGATATACAAACCATCAACAATAATATAAAGCATTATTCCATTAAAAACTGCTATCAATAAAACACACAGAGACATGGGCGAAAGAATTTTTTTTGGAGTTAACAGAAAGTATTTTTGATCTTACTTACCTATAGTTTTCTGTCGTACTATGCTTCTTGCTTTTTCTGTTCCAGGAGAACCAGCAGTCGTCGCACTTCGCTGTCTCATTTGACCCTGTCCAGGTTGATCACGGCTCCAACCTCTTGAAAATGATTTATCAACTGCAGTCCTCTGACATCCATGACTGCCACCTTAATTACAACAACATGCAATTGAAATAGCAATCTTTTCCATTAAATCATTAATGGCCACTAAAGATAAATAGGCCTTTGACAAATGGGTAAAATATAAATTTAAATAAAAGCAGTCTCACCATCTCCACTCAAGAAAAACATTATATTTTGGCAATAGCCTAAAAAAGCATGGTTAACTTTCCTTTATTCACTGTATTATAGACATTTACATTTACTAATATTTAATCTACTTTTAAAGCCAAATTATAGGCATAATTTTAAAACTGCAATACTATTCACCACTATTAATTAGCAAAAACAAGGGATTTCTTTGTATATGTAGTTAATGGTAGCTGCTGTCAGAGATTTACTCCTTCACCACAGACTTTGTTTTTTAGCAGCCTTCTCAACTGGAATCAAGATAAAACATCCAAAATGCTGAGAACTTTATATTTACAAAATGTATCAGATCCACTCAAACATTTTAAGATTGATATGTTTAGAACAGGAGACCTGATTGCCTTCAAATGGTATTCCAACCCAAAATATCTGTTTAGGAAACTCTTGATACTAACAGGACTTATTTTATAAAGATTTAGACTGTAATTCCTTCATAAAAATATTTAAAAATACAATCTAGTCAAAGGATTCAAAACGCTGTTACGTCAATGTTTTTTATGCCATGGACCCAGGCTGGGTATCCCTGTTCTAAAGAATCCAGTACAGAAATCTAAGGAGCTTTTTCAGAGAGCAATGCCATAGAAAAAGGAGAGAGTTAAAATGGCAGATATGTAGAGTTTATTACATGTTAAACTAGAATGGATACACAGATTCATAAAAGGAACATGCATCTCTAAATCCTCAACACTCAACAACATAAATGAATGAACGATCAAAAGGTTCACAAGTTTTGTTGATAATGGATCGCAAAATAAATTAAGTTTCTAATTAGTGTATGTAGTTGAATCAGCACAGTAACAACATGGCAAGTACACGGGGGGGGGGGGGGGGGAAAGAAAATTTAATTTCATGTTTTATTGCCAAGGTGATTGTGAAGTGTAGCAAAAAGCAGTTGTGCAGTCCGATACAAATTGAGAAACCTTTAACTCCATTTAGTAATCTACTCTACAACCTGGATTGGCAAAGGGAGGCTGGCTTATAAATAATAGTTTCTCCTGCTTAATCTAATAAAAGATAGCATCCCTCAACTTGGATAGACAGTGGATTTGGATTTATTGGAACATTGGTTAATCAGGGCAGCCACTTATTTGTGACAACTGTTAAAGAACAAAAACTAATCGAGAAAATAGCCGGGCCACACTTGCATTACTTGGGACACAATGCCACTTAACTGGGACAGAAGACTGTTGCCAATTTCTAACTAGTATCAGTTGAGTACACTTGTGTGCCCATTAGACACTGTACTATGCTTACAGTGAACAATTAGTAAATATATTAGTTGCATATGGTTGTGATACATTATCCATTTGAGATGACAAGTGCCGATGCAAAAGCAGTGATTTTTGATAAATTTGTTTTTTTATTTTGAACTTAAAAAAAATTCAGAGCCTTGTCAAGATATCATGAAAAGATTTGACACAAGCCAAAAAATTACCTTACTGTACCAAACTGAAAGCTATTCACCTACACTCATCATCAGCTGGCTGTTAACTGGAGTGCCGAAATCTACAACTGCACACATGAAACATCATCAACATGAACTGCAAGAAAAATGGGTACTGGGCATCCATGCTGATTTTGTTCTTCTTCAGTCTATCAAAATAACATACACTGGATGAGTTCCTCCGTCAATAATAATCAGGAACTAATACACAATTTAATAGTACTGTAGTAGTATTGGTAGTGTGCTAATTTGTTCTGTATTTCATTTAAGAACTTAATCGATAACTCAGTTAAATGATAGTTTGTCTTTTTCATACATTTTTAACCACATCCATGAAATTTTTGCTAATTGGGGTAAAATGTACTAGGCCCAATGTGCCCCACTTAACTGGAATTCACTGCACCCTCATGAAGTCTAGGTACTCTCACCACAGTTTGCTTTCCCATTTATCTTTTCTTAGTTTAAACAGGAGAAAACAATTGTTCTAAGATTAAAACTTGGCTTTATTTAAAATGATACATAGCAGAAAACTAAATGAGTGGTTACACGATGACTGATGCGACAATAATTGGTTATAAAGGATAACCAATGAACTGTGTTTTGCCCAAACGTTTAGAGTACTCATACGTATCCCTTTATAAAATGGGGGAACAGAGAGAAATGTTTTAAAGGAATAATTTTAAGTATTTTCCATATTTGAATACAAGAGCCTTAAAGGCTATTAAAATAAATTGATGTCAAGAGATCTAATCAAGTTACACACCTTTGAAGAAAAATAGTTCATGGATAAACAAGAAAAATTCTGCAAGTTTTTTTAAATATAATAGCTTAAGTTTTTAAACTTACCATTGGAGAAAAACCAATGATGGCATATTTCTTAAATCACACTCAAACAATACTTGATAGTTAACTATACCTTTTCCTTTGTGTTTTTTCTGTTTTTGTTCACTCAATTTATCTAAAGGTAGATCATGCAAGTCTAGGTTGTACAAGTTTCGAGCTAACACTTTGGTCAAAGTTTCCATTGTCATTGCCCATTCAGTGATCAGTTCTTCCCAGCATGTAAGTGATGACAAAACCACCAATAATTCATCCCATAGCTCCCGGGAAACATACACATCCAAGTTTGCTTTGATCCAGGCTACTATGAGTGTCTGGACAATAAAAAAGAAAATTGATACACAATTAGAAAATAGCTGCACATCCATCCAGTCAAACTTTAACTTTTTTGTCTAAAGATCAAAAATCTATTAAAAATGTTTCTTATTGTATTATTTGGAGTACTCGTATTACTCTAGAAAATAATAGGTTAACAAGTCAAGAAGTTAAATAAAAAAAGCAGATGATAAGTAAACATTCTGAATGATTACCTAAAAATTCCTATCTGAGCTAAAATCTATATTAAGAGGAACAGTCCTTCACAATTTACAAAAAAAGACTAACGATTTTTCTCATATCCGGAAAGTTTTTGCCCAATCCCTCAAATCGTATACATTTCCTTGATGTCTAGGTGCCCTCATCACAGCTTGTATTCCCACCTAACATTACCATCAACAAATTTGAAATTATCACATGTGGTCCATTCAGCCAATTCACCAAGTTATGAACAGCTGGGGCTAAAACATGAATAACAGCCTGAGCCTCACAATATCTCTTAGCTATTAGTAGTTGCTTTTCCTTCCTCAATTAGACTGGGCCCTTGCTTCAGGTATTTCTAAAAAGTTCTCAGATTTATTTAGCTCCCCAACACTGCATTTGAGATATCCATCTTAGAAATATTTAATTAATTTTCTACATTGCCAACTTGCCCAGCCTTTTAGTGGATTAAAGACCCACATGATGACTACATTAACCCTTGTCACATACACCTCTAATTTCTTCATTTATATCAGGATACATGAAACTGCAGATGCTGGATCTGGAGTGAAAGAAAACAAACTGCTGAGGAAATTAGTGGGTCAGGGAGCATAGGATTCAAATGGAGCCTGATATAGGAGCTTGACCTAAATGTCTACTATTGCTTTGCCTCCACAGATGCTACCCAAGTCACTGAATTCCTCTAATAGTTTGTTTTTCTTGCCCCATCATTGTAGTTATTCAGATGCCTGTGAACAATTCTCATTGATGTCTTCTGCCACCTGTTGCATCTCAGCTCCATCAAAACTGATCTTACTTCAATAGCACAATCTTCTGAAGATTCCTTCTAATTACCACCTTTTCTTTAACTGCCTTTGCCTAATGTCAATTACATTGTAATATTTAACTCTAGTGCAAATTAGAATTTTGAAAAAGTAATAGAGAAAACAAAGAAAGCAATTGCTATTAACAGAACAGCCTTTTCATCACTGAATTAACTTCATATTTTACAAATACAGACATCTCAATTATCAACCAAAGTATGGCTCTTCATTTTGTTCTGTCAATGCACAAGATAAAACCACCTTAAAGCTGTTAAGCATGGCATACTTCATAAAAACTGATTTAGATACACGCTTTACCCGAAAGAGTGGTGTAGCAAGTCGTCCTGCTAACAAAGAATTTTTTCTCCCTTGAGAGAGTGGCAGAGCTTGCTGTGGTCGTTTCATAACAGATTCTGTAATCCTCAACATAATCAGCAACAGCTGCTCCCTGCAAGGAAACATGCCTAAATTTATAAATGTTCTGAACTGGGGCAGCTAAGGTTCAAGTTGCACATTTCAGCAGCTTTTTCATAGATGTAGGATATAAATTAACAATATGTGATGTGATACAATTTACTTTCATAATTTGTGCCTCCACACTTTTCAGCTTGATGTTAAATTAATAGAATAACACCCAATTTTAGTTCTTTTGCTATATCACTGCCAGTCGCTGCTGATGGAGGGACAAATTAGATCTAATTTGACTACAGATTCCGTGTAGAGCTCAAAATGGAGAAAAATATTTTATATCATGGCATATAAGGCCTTTATCCACAACTACACTGCACTAAACACTATAATGCCAACTATGCAACATCACCGGACAAATTTCACAAGAATGTTGAATTACACTGACTTTTCACACACAAGTTAGCATTTTATACTAAATGAAAATCAAAAAAGATTGTAAATATTAAGTAGAATGCAAAATAGTGAAAACTCAGCAAGTCAGGCTGTATCTGTGGGAAGAGGAACAATCAACACTTCAGCTAAGCAATCTGTCATCAGAGCTGGGAAAGAAGTCGATGTTGCAGGTTTTCAGTAGGAGGAAAGGTGGGGGATGGATCTGAGAACAAAGGATGAGCCGTAGTAGCATATCAACACATTAAGCTACGAGAGCTGTGTAATGAGTTTTAATGGTGGAATTAATTTATTATACATTATACTAGCATTTTATACAATACACATTAATTAATATATTTCCACTCTAAACTAGAAATATAAAGTGGCTCATTAAGTCCTGATTTTGATTTCTGATGTTCTTCTTAAAGTTATGCTCTGTCAATGAGACTGCACAAGCATACCTAAATTCAACACTAATGTAAAAAGAGATGCACTATTGAATTAAAGTATTAAATACATTGGAATTGGTTTTCTGCACTAATTACTCAAAATGTGGTCTGATCTTCATCCAAGTCATAATAACAGACAAACACAATCTGCCTAAACTAATAACACACAAACAATTGCACTTTTCATGTCTTTATTGAACACATTGTTTAGTCACAGTCCAGGCTAGAGAAAGTATGTGAACTCTTCTTTTTAATAACTGGTAGAACCACCTTTAGCAGCAATAACCTTTCTTGTAGTTGCTGATCAGACTTGCACAACAGGGAGAGGGAATTTTAGACCATTCCTCTATACAAAACTATTTAAGTTCATCAATATTTCATGGGACACCTTGCATGAAAGGCTCTCTTTAGGTCATACCACAACATCTCAATTGGGTTAAGGTCTGGACTTGGCTATTACAAAACATTAATTTTCTTTTTTAAACCATTCTGTTGTTGATCTACTCTTGTGCTTCATATCACTGTCTTGTTGCATTATCCAACTTCTATTAAGCCTCAGGTGGTGGACCACTAAAATGTCTTGACATCATTTTGAATTCATTGTTCCCATCAATGATTACAAGCCGTCCAGGTTCTGAGGCAGCAAAGCAGCCCCAAACCACGATGCTCCTTCTACCATGCTTCACAGTTGGGATGTGGTTTTGGTGTTGCTGTGCAATGCCCTTTTTCCTCCAAACACCATAGTGTGCATTTCTGCCAAAAGGTTCAACTCTTGTCTCATCTGTCCACAGAACATTGTCCCAGAAGTATTGTGGAACATCCAGGTGGTCTTTTGCAAACTTGAGATGTGCAGCAATGTTATTTTAAAGAGCTGAGGTTTTCTCAGTGATATCTTTCTATGAACACCATTCTTGTTCAGTGTTTTTCTTATAGTAGACACATGAACAGAGACTTTAGCAAGTTCCAGAGATTTCTGCAGGTCTTTTGCTGTTACCCGTAGGTTCCTTTTCACCTTCTTCCCCAATGCATATTGGGCTCTTGGTGTAATCTTTCCAGGATGCCCATTCCTAGGGAGAGTAGCAACAGTACTGAATTTCTTCCATTTGTAGACAAGTTCTCTTTCTGTGGACCGATGAACACTCAGGTCTTTAGTAATGCTTTTGTAGCCTTTTCCAGCTTCATGCATCTCTACAATTCTTCTAAGACTTCTGAAAGTTGTTTTGAGCGAGGCATGGTGCACATAAACAGATCTTTCTTGAGAAGAGCAGGCTCTGTCAGTAACGTAACTGTGTGTGTCTTTTTATATATATATATATAAAAAGTTTCTCCGAGGATTGTCACCTTGTCATGGTGGAGAAGCTAGTGTGGTCCTGAGATCCCGAGGGCGATGCTGTCTGGAGCTATGCTCCTGGCAGGGTCACCCATGGCAGTAAGGTCGAGGATGAGGTCCCTGACAAAGAACAATCCAACCAAGACCTCAATGGTGGAACAGGTGGATGAAGTTACTTCGAAATCAATGGCTGTGAAGGCAGATGAATGCTGCAACAAATCCATCAGCTCCAATCATCGTGGTTTCCATGCCATTGGAATCAGTTGGTTGACTTGTGAAGTATCGTGTGCTTCATGGAGTGCAACATCAAGTACACGTTAAACAAATACATGCACAGGCATCTTTGCTCTGTGATAGATCAACGGAATGAAGACCATCATCCTTGACCTCAAGGGATAGCCACGATGAGGCGCTCTACAACCCACACCTCTAATGTCATTGATCGGAACACCTGACTTTACACAGCTTTTGGAGAAGGCATTACCTCCGAGGTTCACATACTTCTTTAAAAAAAACCTGGACGGTGACTGTTTAAATGGTGTACTCTGTATTGATGAGAAGTACAAGTATTACTAGTTTAGGCAGATTATGCTGGTCTATTATTGTGACTTAGATGATCAGACCACATTTTATGAGTAATTAATGCAGGAAACCAGGTAACTACAAGGAGTTCACCAACTTTTCTTGCACTGTATATGCTTTGCTGTATATTGCCGAAACATTCCCACTATTGATCACTGTCACTCCAATATCACATACTTCAATACACAACCACAACATGGCACTTTTCATCCATGTAGTATTTCCAACAGAGGATGGAAAACCATTAATATCTAACCTGAAAATTAACAGTAAATACCTTCAGAAATGGCATTTTAGTCCAAATATCATGAGCAAATATTTCAGAAAATATGTCCCAGCCAAACTAAAACTAGATTGCTTTTTAAATTTTTACAAACATCTGTTAAGTCCTGCCTGAAAAGTCAAATCACAAATATCATCCAAAAGTTAGTCAGTGTCAATGGCAGAGCAAATTTGATTTTTACTTTATCTCTTGCGTAATTTTTTTAGTCAGATGACTGTCAGCAGTCTGGGACGACAGCTATGGTGAAGGTTTCAGACAGTGAGCTCCAAACTCCTACCACCCTCTGAATGAAAAAACTTTTCCTCATCACATTCTTCACCGCTGGATTTTGACTCCTCATCTAAGGGTAATAGATTCTTCCAATACACACTTCATTGAAGATCATCCTCAGTCTGCTCTGCTCGCAAGAAAAAAAGACAAGCCCATCCAATTTTTCTAAAATATGACCAGCATTTGTAATGAAGAAACTAGAGCTCAATCCCCATTATTGGCATGTTTGGAATTTAAATTCAGTTAGCAATTCCGAGTTTAATAAAACAATGTTAACCTTCATAAAAATTTATCTATTTACACTAATGTGTTTCAGGGAAGATTATCTGTTATCCCAAACACATCTCAGAAGTCACAGTCGTGCCACTGACTCAGAAAGGGCCTAATTGTGTTTTGCAAATATGAATGAGCAGTAATTGCTGTCAAGGTAGCCCACATTCCAAAACATAAATTAGAAAAGGGATACTCAGTACCCAAGCTATAGCTTGATAGGTACTGTCTACAATTCTAGTATTATCATACATCTCTTATATTTTGTCCTGAGTTATCAAGGGAAAGCATTCCATATATTTTTTTTGCAGGTCTGTGTGTCCTGTTTCATTTCAAGATCTGTGAATATCCAAGTTCTCTTTCTCCCCAACTTCTTAATATCACTCCATTTATTGTACCATTACCTTACCTTGATTAAACTTCCCAATTGTAGTATTTCTTCTCCATCAACCACACAATGAATTTTTGTATCATCTGCATTCAAATCTCTGTAATCCTATTACAAAGATAACCTAAATAAACTCAACATATTGAATGAGCCATTTTTGGCTACTAAAACACTTCACTTAAGAATGCATTAAATACACCCATGAAATCTAATTTACAGTTGTGGGCAACTTGAAAATTAATAATATACTCAAACTCTACTCCTGTATTATACAAAGGTAGAATAATAGGCACTGTAGAAATTGTTGGATGAAAAAGGTACACAGAGCTTGCCCTTTATCATCTTGCAATCAAATGATAGTTACTTAATCACTGAGTAACAATGTAAATAACTGTCTACTAAAACATAGATCTGAGGAGAGGAAAACAAGTGAAGATATGAATCTTGAAAGACCAAACTTATTGGTCTTACCTCAACTACATTTCAAAAATATAGCTTTTATTAAAAAATAAATCAAATCAACAAAATTTTTGCAGGGTTTCAATGTATAAAGAAACTTCTGATCTTACCAGGTTTTCTTGTTCATAGTTGTATGGACAACCATGTATCTGTAGATGTTAAGAACACGTTTACACATATCCACATGTTCATCCAAAAGAGCCCCAATTTCATTGGCAGGTTCCAGTAGCAATATATTTGCAGAGTTGGTTATAAAAACCTGTAATAAAGTGGAAAATAATACATAATTAATAAGGCATAGATAACACAAGAATCACAGCATAACTGAAAATAAAATGACAGATTCGAGATTAAATTCAAAATCACTTAATATCATAGAAACATAGAAAACCTACAGCACAATACAGACCCTTTGGCCCACAAAACTGTGCCGAACATGTTCTTACCTTAGAAATTACCTATAGCCCTCTATTTTTCTGAGCTCTATGTACCTGTCCAGGAATCTCTTAAAAGACCCTATCATATCCGCCTCCACCACTGTTGCAGGCAGCCCATTCCACACACTGTGTAAAAAACTTAACCCTGATATCTCCTCTGTACCTGTCTCCAAGCACCTTAAAAAAACGGTGCCCTCTTGTGTTAGCCATTCCAGCCCTGGGAAAAGACCTCTGACTATCTACACAATCAATGCCTCTCATCTTATACACCTCTATCAGGTCACCTCTCAACCTATGTCACTCAAAGGAAAAAAGGCCGAGTTCACTCAACCCATTCTCATAAGGCATTCTCCCCAATCCAGGCAACATCCTTGTAAATCCCCTCTGCACCCTTTCTATGGTTTCCACATCCTTCATGTAGTGAAGCAACTAGAACTGAGCATAGTACTCCAAGTGGGGTCTGACCAGGGTCTTATATAGCTGCAACATTACCTCTCAGCTCCTAAACTCAATCCCACAATTGATGAAGGCCAACGCACCATATGCCTTCTTAACCACAGAGTCAACCTGCGCAGCAGCTTTGAGTGTCCTAAGGACTTGGACCCCAAGATCCCTCTGATCCTTCACACTGCCAAGAGCCTTACTGTATTCTGCCATCATACTTGATCTACCAAAATGAACCACCTCACACTTATCTGGGTTGAACTCCATCTGCCACTTCTCAGCCCAGTTTTGCATCCTATCAATGTGCTGCTGTAACCTCTGACAGCCCTCCACACTATCCACAATACCCCCAACCTTTGTGTCATCAGCAAATTTACTAACCCATCCCTCCACTTCTTCATCCAGGTCATTTATAAAGATCACGAAGAGCAGGGGTGCCAGAATAGAACGTTGAGGCATACCACTGATGACCAACCTCCATGAGAATATGAGTCGTCTACAACCACTCTTTGCCTTCTGTGGGCAAGCCAGTTCTGGATCCACAAAGCAATGTTCCCTGGGATCCCATGCCTCCTTACTTTCTCAATAAGCCTTGCATGGGGTACCTTGTCAAATGCCTTGCTGAAATCCATATACACTACATCAATTGCTCTGCCTTCATCAAAGTGTTTAGTCACATCCTCAAAAAATTCATTCAGTCTCATAAGGCACGACCTGCCTTTCACAAAGCCATGCTGACTAATCCTAATCATAGTATGCCTCTTCAAATGTTCATAAATCCTGCCTCTCAGGATCTTCTTCATCAACTTACCAACCACTATAGTAAGACTCACTGGTCTATCTCTACTCCCTTTCTTGAATAAAGGAACAACATCCACAACCCTCTAATCCTCCGGAACCTCCCCATCCTCATTGAGATGCAAAGATCATCGCCAGAGGCTCAGCAATCTCCTCCCTCCCTCCCACAGTAGCCTGGGGTACATCTTGTCCAGTAGCGGTGACTTATCCAACTTGATGCTTCCCAAATGCTTCAGAGCATCCTCTTTCTTATTATTGTTACGTCCGTAGCCCCCTCCTTTGTGAGAATCGCAAGATCACTTGTTGGGTTGGGAAAAGAGACGTGCAGGCTTGCTCGTTTCTCCGGCAATGTAAAGCTACGGGACATGGCCATTGTCTCTTGGAGACAGATTTGTGGATTGAGATGCTCTGCTACGTGAATGTCCAAAGTGGGCTGGTTGAGGGAGAGATTGCATCACCCCCAACCTGACTGACATCTACGACCCTGCGAGTCAGAATAAAAGAGGGGCTGTAGGAACAACCCCTCAGACGCACCAGAAGAAACATTAAGCGACCACGTAACAGCAGACGGTCATTGGAAACCAAGCCATGTGCGTTCAATTCCATAGCTGGAATTGGTGGCCAAAACCACAGAGAACGGCTTTTTAGCTAACAACGGGGAAACCCGCTCCCCTGACTCAATGGATTGGCATCATAAAAGACTTGGGCAAGTTTAAACGCCTCCCTCTCTTAAACCCAAAACGCTGCAGCCTGAACGAGCTAATGATTTTTATATTTCCATCGGACAATACATTATCCCCTAGACAACGATAGAGTTACGTTTTATTGGTTATGATCATACTTGCGCTTTAGATTTAGTATTGACGACGTATATTATCTTTAGGTTTGCATTAATCTTATTTTTGTGCCCCTTTATCAAAAAATACTTTTAAAAATAGTACCATCAGACTTCAACGGACCTCTCTATCTTTGCTGGTAAGTGATCCAGTTACGGGAATTCGTAACAAAGTTGGGGTTCTCATCTCGAGATTTGACACCAAATTGGGAGGCCAGTGAATCGGGATTGTAAGTCCAAAACTTGGATCTGGTTACGTGGGTAGCCAGATGGGAAACCAGCAAAGATGGATGTGGGTGAATTTATAGAAAAGCTGACTCTGGAGGCACTGGAGGTGGCCTCCAAATTGGACTTGATAAAATTGGCGAAGGAGTTAAACCTCGCAGGGGTGAGGTTGTCGATGAAAAAGCAGGAGGTGCAAAGGGCAATAACTCAGTATTATAATGGGAAGAAGGTGTTTACAGATGAGGTATTGGAAAATATCCCTGAAAAGGTACTAGCTAGTGGGATGGCTCAGTTCGAGTTGGAGAAATTAAAGTTGGAACATGCTATTAAGTTAAAGCAGCTGGAGGCAGCCAAGAGAGAGCGAGAGGGAGAGAACTGAGAGAGAGCATGAAATGAGGTTAAAACAGCTGGACGCAGATGAAAAAGAGAAACAGAGGAAACATGACTTGGAGATGGAGAAGTTATGGCAGGAGCCACGAGTTTCGGGGTCAGACCGAGAGGAGCGTTTCAATGTTAGTCGAGGATTGAGGCTAGTACCTCCGTTCGAGGAAACGGACATCGATAGTTACTTCTTGCTTTTTGAAAAGGTGGCAGTGAATCAGGAGTGGCCCAGAGGTCAGTGGGTGGCATTGTTACAAAGTGTGTTAAAGGGGAAGGCACAGTGGGCATATACGGCGTTGGCCATGGAGGAGGGAGAGGAGGAGTTATGACAAAGTGAAGGCGGCCATTCTCCGGGGTTATGAGCTAGTACCTGAGGCGTATAGACAAAAGTTTATAAGTTTAAAGAAAGGGTGGAATCAGACGCATACTGAGTTTGCCTATGAGAAGGGTGTGCTCTTGGACTGGTGGTGCAATGCAGAGAGAGTGGGAGAAGATTATGAGCGTCTCAGGGAGTTAATTCTGATTGAGGAATTTAAAGGGTGTGTTTCGGAGGATATCCGGACGTATCTGAATGAGAAGCCGGATGTCCATCTCGGAATTTGCTAGGTTCGCAGATGAATATGCCCTAACCCACAAGACAAAGTTTTCCTCGAATAAAAGTACCCATAGAGACCATAGGAACGATCGAGAAAGTCCGCCGGCTGAGGCAGAGGTCCCGCCGGGAGCTAGTTGTAAGGTCAAGGGGGAAAGGCCAGACGGCCAGAGATTTCCGGGCTTGACCTGTTTTAATTGTGGAAAAGTGGGACATATTGCATCGCGGTGCTTTGCTCCGAGGAAAGAAACAGGAAAGGGGAAAGCAGCAGTCCCTATAGGATGTGCCGTGGTAATCAGTAGATCGACAAGAGAGCCCCGGGTAGACAGGGTACGAGAAGTGTTGGAGACTTGTCTGTCACACGGAACCGTGTCTGTGAGGGAGGGAGACACACCAGTTCCTGTAAGGATCTGGAGAGACACAGGGGCTGAGCTGTCATTGATCAGCAGTAAGGTACTAGAGTTTGGTTGAAAAACGAGAATGGCAGCTGTAAAGGGAATAAGTAAAGGGACAGAAATGGTGCCCTTACATAAGGTCATTATGGATTGTGAGCTGGTATCTGGACCAGTTGAAATAGGGGTGCGATCAGAATTCCCGAGGAAGGACGCGGACGTCCTTCTCGGTAACGATTTAGCAGGTGGTAAGGTTTGGGCAGCCATGACGATGGCCAGCCGACCAGTGAGTGTGGTGGCCCCGCCCCTAGATTCCAAGATATACCCCGCATGCGCGGTCACTTGCAGCCTGTCGAGAAAGGCAGCTGAGAACGAGCGCAGTTTAAATCTGGCCAGTTTCGCTTTGGCCGAGACGTTTCTACCGACCTTGTACCACGAGGGTTTAGAGGGTGGTAAAACCAAGAGTAGTAAAGTAAAAGAGGGTAAGGAAGCAGAGTTAGATCTGCCCTTAGCGAGGAGAAAGGTCCTAGAGGCCGAAAATAAAGATGAGGAACCGCTAGAGCAGTTAAGAGGTCCAGAGTCGGACAAGGATGATCTGTCTGGTTTGGCAGAACTGTTTGAAGAAGTTGAAAATTCTAAAGGTGTTCCCGATAATGAGATGAGGGCAGTCCTAAAGGAAAAGGATGCCATTACCTCGAAGAAGTCTGCTGGGTTGGCAGATGAGGTTGTTTCAGCCCGCGGGGTTGAGTTTACTCCAGAAGGGAGTTGCCCAGAGAGTACCTGGGAGGATCGGGGGAACTTAGAATTTAAAAAGGGTACAGGGATTGAAAGCCTGGAAGAGGCCAATGTCCCGTTTGAGTGTGTCCAAGATGGGGATGCACGTGGTACTGAATCTAGTAACGGAGCTCAGAAAAAGTCTGAGGTACTTGATTCAGTGGAACGGGACGGCCGTCCTTGTGGGTCAGATAGACTTGGTTCAGTGAAGAAAGGGTTAACTTTGGTAACAGTGGGAAGTGAGAGTTTCCAGGTGTTTGTGCAAGAAGGTGTGTTCAAAGTTAATGCAGAGTTTAAGAACGTGGAGATAAGAATTATCATTGAAGGAAACGGGAAATCTGTAGTTCCCAAATCGAATGAAGAAATTTTAAGCCCTGCAGATTGCTTACAGATTAAGCCGGAATATGACAGGCCCCCCCCCCCCCCCCACACTATTGTTATTCCAGCGTGTGGCGTAAAAGGGCAGAATTTGAAATGCTGCTTGAGCAAGGAAGTCGAACTGAAACCACATAGTCTGAAGGGGCCTGACGAGAGGGTTAGCCACTTGTGTAAAATTACAGAGATGGGTGGAAATTCAGAAGATGGGCTAAGTTTGGGACACGGTGTTGATAAAATAATTTCTATGGAACAGGCGGGCGAGGGTTTACTCAAATTCCCCGGAAAAGAGGCGACGGTTAATGAGGACGCCATTTTTAAATAGCAAAGCCGGTTGTACGGGATTTCGACAAAGCCTGTGAATAATAAAGATAACCCCCTTGGAAGCCTGCCTGTTCAGTTTGAAAACGCCTGAAAGACTAGTATTTACATAAACTTTTGTAGATGCACGTAAGCTAAGAGCACACCTCCTTAGTTTTGTTGCTGAAAAAAAATAGGTGGTTATTAAATTGAAGTCTGATGCTACAAGACATTAGTATGGTACAAGATGTTAAGACATTGAAGTAAGTGACACTGTAATCGTTAACTGTTTAGATGCTGAATTGAGTGTATAACTGCATTACTCTGTAGAAAAAAAACTTTGGTGTTTCGTTAGATTATAACACCCTGTAAGACTCTGTATGAATTCGTTTTTTTCCGATGGTAAAAAAACGCCCTGAAGAAAGGGGGTGTTATGTCTGTAGCCCCCTCCTTTGTGAGAATCGCAAGATCTCTTGTTGGGTTGGGAAAAGAGACGTGCAGGCTGGCTCGTTTCTCCGTCGATGTAAAGCTACGGGACATGGCCATTGTCTCTTGGAGACAGATTTGTGGATTGAGATGCTCTGCTACGTGAATGCCCTCGGGCAAAGTGGGCTGGTTGAGGGAGAGATTGCATCACCCCCAACCTGATTGACATCTACGACCGTGCGAGTCAGAATAAAAGAGGGGCTGTAGGAACAACCCCTCAGACGCACCAGAAGAAACGTTAAGCGACCACGTAACAGCAGACCGTCATCGGAAACCAAGCCATGTGCGTTCAATTCCGTAGCTGGAATTGGTGGCCAAAACCACAGAGAACGGCTTTTTAGCTAACAACGGGGAAACCCGCTCCCCTGACTCAATGGATTGGCATCATAAATGACCTGGGCAAGTTTAAACGCCTCCCTCTCTTAAACCCAAAACGCTGCAGCCTGAACGAGCTAATGACTTTTATATTTCCATCGGACAATACATTATCCCCTAGACAACGATCGAGTTACGCTTTATTGGTTATCATACCTGCACTTTAGATTTAGTATTGACGACGTATATTATCTTTAGGTTTGCATTAATCTTATTTTTGTGCCCCTTTATCAATAAATACTTTTAAAAATAGTACCATCAGACTTCAACGGACCTCTCTATCTTTGCTGGTAAGTGATCCAGTTATGGGAATTCATAACATTATCTACACACTCAAGCTTTTCAGTCTGCTGCAAGTCATCCCTAGAATCGCCAAGATCCTTTTCCATAGAGAATACTGAAGCCAAGTACTCATTAAGTACCTCTGCTATCTCCTCCTGTTCCATACACACTTTTCCACTGTCAACTGGTATATATTGTGAAATATGTTGCTTTATGGCAGCAGTACATTGCAGTACATAGTTTAAAAATTATAAATTACAATAAAGAAATACATACATTAATTTAAATTAAATAAGTACTGCAAAAAGAGAGCAAAAAATACACAAAAATACTGAGGCAGTGTTCATGGTCCATTCAGAAATCTGTTGGCAGTGGGGAAGAAGCTGTTCTTAAAATGTTGAGTGTGTGTCTTCAAGCTCCTATGCCTGCTCCTTAGTGGTAGCATGAGAAGAGGGCATGTTCTGTGTGATGTCATGTGATAACAGATGCCCCATTTTGAATCAACGCCTTTTGAAGATATCCTTGATGCTGGGGAGGCAATGATGGAGTTGGCTGAGCTTGCAACTTTCTGCAGCATTATCCAATCCTGTGCAGTGGTCCTTCCATACCAGATGGTGATGCAACCAGTTAGAGTACTCTCCATGATACATTTGCAGAAATTTGCAAGAGGCTTTGGTACATACCAAGTCATCTCAAACTTCTAATGAAATGTAGCTTTCTTAGTGCCTTCTTTGTTATTGCATTGTTGGCCCAAGGACGGGTCTTCAGAGATGTTACCAACAAGGAACTTGAAACTGCTCACCCTTTCCACTGCTAATCCCGCGAAAAGGATTGATGTGTGTTTTCTCAACTTACCCTTCCTTAAGTACACATACAATTCCTTGGTCTTACTGACATGAAGAGCAAGGGTGTTGTTTCGACACCATTCAACCAGCTGATCCATTTCATTCCTGTATGCTATCAATCTAACCTAACATCAATCTAATGCTAGTGTGTATTTTTGATCAGTTACCAACCCCAAAAAATAAAATTCTAGTCCAAATGACGTAACACTACAAAACAAACGAGGACACAAACCTGCAATGATGCTTGAATGCCAGCATATACATTTCTCTCTTCTTCTTCCTCCAATTCAGGTGCTTTGTTAATCGCATTCTGGTAGGATGAATTTCTTGTCCAGCTTGGATTCCTAACATGGCCTGGCACTTTGGTTGCTTTATCCTATTAATAAACAGGAAAAATAACAAATCAAACAAGTACACACGAAGAAATCTGCAGATGCTGGAAATTCAAGCAACACACACAAAATGCTGGTGGAATGCAGCAGGCCAGGCAGCATCTATAGGAAGAAGTACAGTCAACGTTTTGGGCCAAAACCCTTCGTCAGGACTAACTGAAAGAAAAGATAGTAAGAGATTTGAAAATGCGAGGGGGAGATCCAAAATGATAGAAGACCAGAGGAGGAGAGATGAAGCTAAGAGCTGGAAAGGTGATTGGCGAAAGTGATACAGAGCTGGAGAAGGGAGAGGATCATGGGAGAAAGAAAGGGGGAGGGGAGCACCAGAGAGCGATGGACAGCAGGCAAGGAGTGATTGTGAGAGGGGCAGAGAGAGAGAGAAAAGAGAAAGGGGGGGGGGGGAATAAAAAATAAATAAGGGATGGGGTAAGAAGCAGAGGAGGAGGAGCATTAACGAAAGTTGGAAAAATCAATGTTCATGCCATCAGGTTGGAGGCTACCCAGACGGAATATAAGGTGTTGGAGGATCCGTCCCATGATCCTCTCCCTTCTCCAGCCTTGTATCCCAGTCTTCTATCATTTTGGATTCACCCCCCCTCCCCCCCAATCTCTTATCTTTTCTTTCAGTTAGTCCTGACAAAGGGTCTTGGTCCGAAATGTCGACTGTACTTCTTCCTATAGATGCTGCCTAGTCTGCTGTGTTCCACTAGCATTTTGTGTGTGTGTGTGTTAAATGAAACAAGTCCTATTCGATAATAGTAAAAATTGCCTTCCAAATGAATATCTACTGCCTTAACTTGGTTAGTTCTATCCCACTTTCTTCCCTTCTCAACTCCTGAGCTAACTAGCCCACTAAACCCAACACACCAGCACACAGTTCTGCATTTCCTCCACCAAAAGCTTAGGTATTTTGTCATTCGAGCAAGTTGAAGGAAACAAATTTTTAAAGCCTAGGATTGTAATAACAGAGCTACAGAATAAAACAATTCTATTGTTTATATGCAAAAATTCTGTACTGGCAAGTAATGTTAAATACATTCCAGGACATTATTATATCAGAAGATTTTTAAAAATTGAGTTAAGAACATAAAAGCACTTAGAACAGGAAAAGGCCACAGACCTAGTTAACTAACTGCCTTTAGATCAAATGTGTTTACTTAAGTGCTTCCTGCATTCATTGGATGAACATTCAATGTTTAAAGCTCACTTATTATCAAAGTATGTACACTATATACAACCCTGAGATTCATCTCCCTAAAGGCAGACACAAAACAAAGAAAATCTATAGAACCCATTAAAAATAATCGTCAAACACAATGTGCAGGAAAAAATATCATGTAAACAATAAAAGTAAATAACTCTCAGAACTGAAATTCATGAAAATGAGTCCACAGCCAAAAAGCCAGTCACCTTTGCAGCCAATCCAGGAGCCCATTAGTTACCTGCCACGGTCTCAGTTCAGCGCAGAGACAGGTAAACCTCGTGGATCAGCGAACTGAATACCTGCCTGTCCTTTGCCTCCAGTCCCAACACCTTGACCTTTTCAATCTGTCCCGGCACTTAAATCGGTTGAACCTCAAGTTGTACCTCACTCTCGGTCCCAGACTCTGCTGCTTCAACATGCCCCCGCGTCCGGGACCCACCCGCCTTGATTCAGCCTATACCCGACTTTTCCAATTTGGCCTGGTGCTGAAATCGGTCAAACTTTGGCTTGTTCCTCGCTCTTGGACCCAGCCCTCACCATCTCGACACTGCCTCTGCTTGGTGCTGGGACTTCAAATTGCCTCCAAATCCCCTCCAGCAGCCAAACATTGGCTTGTTCCCTGCTCTCGGGTCCAGGCCCTGCTGACTCAATTCGGCCTATACACGCCATGCCCCAACCAACCTGTACCTTCAAGACTTCAGCTCATGCCGCAAAATGCCAGGTCACACAGGTGGTTCGAAAGCTCATTTCCAAGAGGGACAATGCTGGCTATTAATTGCAGTGATCATTTTTGAGAAAAAGTGTTATTAATAAAGTAATTAAAAATTATGTTTGCTGCAAGCAAGTCATCACTGTGCTTCACCAGCGCCATCTTAAACCGGAAGATTAGATGTAACATAAATAATATTTAGAAAACCTTAGATCAAGCAACTTTCATGGAAGGAGAAATGCTAGTATGTACAGACTGTATCAAAACTTCCAGTCCAGCTTTTCCTAGACATGCATTTGTATAAAAAATGCTCATCACCAATGTTTTCCAAGTTTAATAGCCTAAAGTATTAACTCTTTGGTGGAAGCAAGGATTTAGGCAGGGTATAATGATGAAATTTACACCTTAAAGCAAATATTACATGACCCACAGAAGAATTGTTGAAGCCAACTATATAAATGAACTCAAGACACAAATAAATATTCTTCTGGCATTCTGGCAACATAAAAACACAGTGAGAAGTGGCGTAGAGAGAAAAAGAATTATCAGAATCAGGTTTATTATCACCAGCATGTGATGTGAAATTTATTAACTTAGCAGCAGCAGTTCAATGCAATACATAATCTAGCACAGAGAAAAAAAAAATTTAAAAAAAGAAATAAGTCAATTACAGTATACATATAAAAAACACAAAATGCTGGCAGAACTCAGCAGGCCCAACAGCATCTATGGGAGGAGCTAGTGATGATGTATCATCAACAATAGAAACGTCGTCACTGCCTCCTCCCACAGATGCTGTCGGGCCTGCTGAGTTCTGCCAGCATTTTGTGTTTTTTATTTATTTCCAGCATCTGCAGATTCACTCATGTTACAGTATACGTATATTGAATAGATTAAAAAACATGCAAAAACAGAAATGCTGTATATTTTTAAAAAGTGAGGTAGTGTCCAAAGATTGAATGTCTATTCAATCGGATGGCAGTGGGGAAGAAGCTGTTGCTGAATCGCTGAGTGTGTGCTTAAGGCTTCCGTACCTCCTACCTGATGGTAACAGTGAGACCTCCCTGGGTGCTGGAGGTCCTTAATAATGGATGCTGCCTTTCTGAGACACCACTCCCTGAAGATGTCTTGGGTACTTTGTAGGCTAGTACCCAAGATGGAGCTGAATAATTTACAACCTTCTTCAGCTTCTTTCAGTCCTGTGCAGTGGCCCTTCCAAACCAGACAGCGATGCATCCTGTCAAAATGCTCTCCAAAGTACAACTATAGAAGTTTTTGAGTGTATTTGTAACAGTTTCTTCCCCCAAGCCATTAGACTCCTCAATTCCCAGTCGAGTCTGACACCAACTTACACACACACCCAAATACACTCACTCAACTGAACACCACTCCACTCCCTTTAGATTTTTGCTCATTTTTTTCTGAATTCCTGCTAAAACATTGTTTACATTTACATCATTTATTATTTTGTAATTTGCCCTTTACTCTGCCTATTGTCTTGTTTATTAATTATTGTATTGTCTTGCATTGTTTCATGTAGCACCATGGTCCTGGAGGAATGTTGTTTTGTTTTTACTGTGTATTGTACCAGCAATTATGGTTGAAATGACAATAAAAGCGACTTGAACTTGAAATGCCAAATCTCTTGAAACTCCTAATAAAGTATAGCCGCTGTCTTGCCTTCTTTATAACTACATTGATATGATGGGCCGAGGTTAGATCCTTGGAGATCTTCACACCCAGGAACTTGAAACTGCTCACTCTCTCCACTTCTGCTCCCTCTGAGGATTGGTATGTGTTCATTACCCTTCCTGAAATCCACAATCAGCCCTTTCGTCTTACTGACGCTGAGTGCCAGGTTGTTGTTGTGGCACCACTCCAATAGTTGGCATATCTCACTCCTGTACGCCCTCTCGTCACCACCTGAGATTCTACCAACAATGGCTGCATCATCAACAAATTTATAGATGGTATTCCAGCTGTGCCTAGCCAGTGTCATGAATATATAGAGAATGGAGCAGTGGGCTAAGCACACATGCGAGGTGCGCCAGTGTTGATCGTCGGCAAGGAGGGCATGTTATCACCAATCCACACAGATTGTGGTCTTCGGTTAGGAAGTTGAAGATCAAATTGCAGAGGGAGGTACAGAGGCCCAGGTTCTGCAACGTCTCAATTAGGAACTATTGTGTGTTCCTTATCAAGGGAAAAAATTCAATATTTTAAAATGTATTTTTCTGACCAAAGAGGCCCAGAACTACGATATTATTTTTGAATGAACAGTGACCTTCCATACATGGAAACAGGAAAACAGGTCTATCTGTAATTATCCGATTTCATATAAGCTGCAGGTTAAAGCTGAGAATTTGCTCTTATACACCTCAATACCAGTCAAGAAAGTAGTGATTCTTGTATTGTTAAACTTCTAAAATAAATCAAAATACTATTATGTCCACCTAAAGATATCCAAAGTAAAACTGATTGTAGAACAATGTTAATTGTAATTCTTTATCTCATTATTAAAGAAACCTACTAGAGGTGTTTTTTTTAAAAAGAATAATGAATTAAATTTCCTTTTTATTCGTGGCATTCTTTATATTTTTGTTGTATAAAACAAAGTAAAAGGTTGCACTCATTCTGAAGAGGTACTACTAACTTTTTGAAATTGTGCAGTGAAATAATATTCTATATCATCAAACTGAAAACAATGTAAACAAAAATCCAGATTTCCCTCATTATAACATAGAAAACCTACAGGACAATACAGGCCCTTCAGCCCATGATGCCGTGCCGAACATGTACTTATTTTATACATTGTTACAATTCTTTGGCTGTGAAGTTATGATAGATTGCAGCCAGGACAATACTATTGAGAGTATTTCCGCATACTTTTAAGTCTGGAGAGAGAGCAGAATGACAAAGCAAATATACACAACTTTATTCAAAACGTGGGAGGCAGAATTTCAACAAAAGTGGGAAAATTATAATCATTGATTTCTAACACATTCTATGCTTTGCCATTTAAAACACACTATAATATTAAAGTCAAAATTAACTTTCATGTAAACAAGCAGTACCTCAGCCTCCTCCTTTTGTTCCGATGGATAAGGACTTCTATGTTCTCCAGTACTATCTAAATTGATAACACTTGTTGAAGGGGAATAACCCAAGTCTTCAGCCTCTTTCATAAATACAGGCTTATCTTCTTGTTGAATCCACTCCTGATAAACCTTAACAACTCTTCTCATGGCTGCAGCTTCACAGATAGGCAGCAGAAAAGCCTAAAGATACAATAAAATTGAAATAAAAACACTCTGCAGGCCAGACAGCATCTATGGGAGGAGGTAGTGATGATAAAATTGGAAGTTTTTTTTTTTATTGATGTAAGCAAATGTTTGAGAATATTTCTATGCATTTGCAGTATGGTTCTTCAGCTATTTTTTATATAAATGAAGAAATGCTCAATCAGGTTTCAAACAGCATTAATATAGTCACAGAGTCATGGAGTAAACAACATGAGAAAGGCCTTTCAGCCTAACACATCTATGCTGATCACATTGACTACGTGTGCTAAATCTACTTTCAATCCCATTTCCAAATACTGTAGTTTTCTACATTTTTACCCAGTTGGTTGAGGTTCAAACAAAAACTGCGGCTGCACCAAAAATACACAGTATCCTTCATCTTTCTTAAACTGAAATCTTCAGGAAGTTAAGTACTGCAATTTATAAGACTTGCTTATTACAACAGTTTAATTTTAATGCTACAACTAAGTTCACAAAAAAGTTTCACACTAAATTTTACATAGAAGACTAATAAAAGATATTAGTATTAGGTAAAATGTACAAAAGTTTGCAGAATATTTAAAATTACCTGTCGAAAAACTTCAATAATAAAGTTGACATTCTCCCTTGAGGAATAAAAAACTTTCCGCACTATTTCAATGTCTGTTAGATGTTCTTCATCAACACTACACAGACTAGATGAACTAGGTTCTCGCTCAGTTAAGGTACTGGTATTAGAATGGGACTGTTCCAGTTCTGTGTTACCATCTCCAGAGTCTGCACGACAAGAGTTCTCCTCCCGAGCAGCCAAACCAGCAGCTGCTCTCTGGAGAATAAAACAACTTAATTTTAAAAACTCTAGTTAGTCATTGAAATGAAAGAAAAAAAAACTTGTTTATTTGTTGAAAGGAATTAACATGTTTTTGTTTACTAACCTGAATGTTCTTTGGTACATTTTCCCCTTCAATTCCAGGAATCTGAAGTCCTGGATTAACTTTTGGCTCAAACCAGAAAGATACTAACCAGCGGATGACAGAAACACGAGCTGACAAAAATGCATCTTTAGTACAATAAGTTGCTTCGTTAGTTTCTGGGTCTTTCTTTGTTATCACATAATATGGCTTTGATCTTAATTGTGGTATGTCTGAAAATAAGGAAATATAGCAAAATGTTTTAGGAATATTATTTATAGCTTCTAAATGGAATGGCAAAACTAATTGCCACCACATTTCTTCATCTCTGAATATTTCAAAACAATGCATTTGTCCCTTTAAGCAAACTCCTCATTTAGACCACAAGTACCACAATTCCAGTTGATCCTGGACACGTTTATATTGCATCTATCAAACCTCGAACACCATTGGTAGTGAAACTTCCAATTCACCCAGTCACTGTAACTTTTGGAAGAGTATCAGATTTCCATTACCTTGTGTGCCAAATTATACACCGATTCTTTCTCACCATATTGAATACCAAGATTTCTGCACTTCAGTAACATTTTGAAGTTTTGTACATCTTTAACATGATCAAAAAATTACTATCCCAGTCATAGCAGCATCAATATAGTGTCAGAAGAAGGAATGTCCATTTGAAAAACAAATCACTATTATTACTAGCAAGTAAAAAATAACAAATTCAAAGCACAGGATTTCAGCCAGCTTCATCACAAGAAAATTATCTTCCTTTTTGCCTTTCACATGATTTTCCATTTGTTCTTTCACTCTAGGTTTCACTTCTCAGCATCTGACTTCTCAGACTTTCCCCAGACAGTAAAAAAACTGATGCCTTGATGTGGACAACCTGGACCTTCCAGGTATCTAAAGCAAGTTATGATGGCACGCGCATTTAAAATTTTGATCATGTAATAACATTTAACAAAATCTACTTGTACTTTTGCTGTTGTCTTTATATAGGTTGAGCATCGCTTATCCAAAAACCAAGATTTTTTGAAAGCTGACATGATGTCACAAAAATATTTCACAAGGTACCGGGATGGTTCTCGGGTGATGCACAGTTCTCCATGTACCACAGACAGTTCTGAGAAGTGACTCTACATATGTAATAAACAGAAGTTAATGAAAAAAAGAAAAACACTACATAAAGTGTGAAATGAAGATCTTGATGGCATATTGACAGAGTGGATTCGTCAGTGTTGGAGAGAAGATACGCTGCTTAATGGTAAGTTGATCATAAAACAAGCAAAGATCTATCATGATGAATTGAAAATTGAAGGTAAATGTGAATATTCAACAGTCTGGTTGCAGAAATTTAAGAAAAGGAACAGCATTAAATTTTAAAGATTTGTGGTGATAAAGGTGAACACAAAGTAGCAGGGAAATTCAATGGTGACTTTGCCAAGATTGTTGCTGATGAAAATCTAACATACTGAAAAGCTGCATCAGTACATGTGTGTGACAAAACAGTGTAACACAATAACTTTTTACTGGTGACACACAAATTCAGAATTAGAAATAATGGCAATGGTAAACAGCCACTGAATGTCCACCTGAGCAACCGAGGTGGTGGTAGCTTACCTTTTGATAGTTCAATGCACACATTATTGTTTAATGCATTAAATTAATAAAAATATTAAACTGACCTTTGGGTATATGTATAAGCTCTCCATGTAATATAAATGGATTTTGTGTTTAGCCTGGGATCCCATCTCCAAGATACCTTATTAAATGCAAATATTCCAAAATACAAAAAACTCTTGAAACTCAAAGCATTTCTGGCCCCAAGCATTTCGATTAAAGGATGCTCAACCTGTACTTGCTTTTGGCAGCAAGTGTAAATAATGATTAGGTCACAAGATATAAAAGCAGAATTAGGCCACTTGGTCCATCGAGTTTCCACTGCAGTTGATGCATTGCTGATTTATTTTCCCTCTTCAATCTCACTCTCCTGCCTTTTCTATGTAATTCTGCTTCAAGTATACCCAATGACTTGACTCCACAAATGTCTGTGGCAATGAATTTAGCAGATTCATCACCATTTAGATGTAGAAATTCCTCATTGCTGTTCTAAACAGAGGCCCTTCTATTTCAAGGCTGTACCTTCTGGTCTAGTCTCCCCATTACTGAAAATATTATTTGCACATCCAGTCTATCTAGGCCTTTTAATACTCTGTTTCAATGAGATTCCCCCTCTCCTCTCAGTCATTAGACTCCAGTAAGTACAACTCTTTCAATCCTGGGATCATTTTTGTGAATCACCTCTGGACTCTCTCCCTGAACAGCACGTCCTTTCTTAGAAATGGGCCCCAAAACAATAAGAAGAGGGCGTGCCCTGGGTGATGATGATAGCTGCTGTTAGGAGCACTGTCATTTGAAAATGTCCTCTACTGCAATGCCTCAAAATGGTAGCGTCTATCATTAAGGACCCCATCACCCAGGACATGCCCTCTTCTCATTGCGATGATCAAGGGAGCGGTACAAGAATCTTAAGAGACACACTCAATGTTTTTAAGAACAGCTTCTTCCCCTCCACCATACGATTTCTGAATGAACAATGAACCCATATACACTATTTTTTTTCCTTTATTTAGTTATTTAATTTAACCTTTTTTATATACATTTCCCATTGCAATTTAGTTTTTATATTACATTGTATTGCATTGTACTGCTTCTGAAAAACAATAAGTTTCATGACGTATGTCAGTGATATTAAACCAGATTCTGAAAATGGCTCACATAATGCAAATAAGGTCTGACCACTGACCAAGAAAGTCTCAGCCTTATATCTTTGATTTTATATTCTAATCCTCTTAAAACAAACGCATTTGTCTTCCTACTACCCACTCAACTTGTAAGTTAACCTTTGGGGAATCCTGCAATAGGATTGCCAAGTCACTTTACATCTCTGATTTTTGCACCTGCTCCCAGTTCAGAAAGTAGTCTACACCTTTACTCCTTCTACAAAAGTGCTTGATCATATACTTCCCTATACTGCATTGCACCTGCCACTTCTTTATCCATTCTCTTAATCTGTCCAAGTCTACAGACCCCTTGCTTCCTCAACACTACCTGTTCCTCCACCTATCTTTGCATTATCTGCGAATTTGCTGACAAAGCCTTTATTATGTCATCCAGATCAATAATTTGTACCTGAAAAGTAGTGGATCTCAGCAACCACTTATCACTTGCAGCCAACCAGAAATACCCCCTTTATTCGCACTCCTTGCTTACTGCTAGTCAGCCAATCTTTTGTCCATGTTAGCAACTCTCCTGTAGTACCTTGGGATCTTATCTTGTTTAGCAGCCCCATGTGTGGCACTTTTTCAAATGCCTTCTATAAATTCAAACAAGCAAGATATACCAACTCTTTGTCTATCCTGCCGTAATTAATTCAAAGAATTCCAACAGATTTGTCAGGCAACACTTCCCCGTAAAGAAACCATGGTTTCAGCAGACTTCATTCAGCCTATTTTATCATGTGCTTTCGAGTACCTTGAAGCCTCATCCTCAATAATGGATCCTAACATCTTGCCTACCAGTGAAATCAGGCTAATTAACCTATAATTTCCTGTCTTTTGCCTCCCTACCTTCTTAAAGAGTGGAGAGACATTTGCAATTTTCCACTCTTCTGGAACCCTTCCAGAATACAGTGATTCTTGAAAAGATCACTACTTGTGCCTCCACAATCTTTTCTGCTACCTTTTTCTAAACCCTGGCAGGTGTTCCATCTAGTCTAGGTGACTTACCTACCTTCAGATCTTTCAGCTTCTGTAACACCTTTTCCTTAGTACTAGCAACTACTCACCTCTACGCCCGACACTCCTGAATTCCTGGGGCATGCTACTGGGGCCTCTTTCAAAATATTTATTTAATTCATTCACCATTTCTTTGTCCCCCATTACTACCTCTCCAGTGTCATTTTCCAAAGTTCACAGTTGCTTCTCTTACTCTTTATATATCTGAAAAAATGTTTACTATCATCTTTTGTATAATTGGCTGGCTTACCTTCGTATTTCATCTTTTATCTCCTTACTGCTTTTTAGTTGCATTGTTAGTTTTTATAAGCTTCCCAATTCTTTAGTTTCCAAATAATTTTTGCTATATTGTATACCCTCTTTTTCGCTTTTATGCTGTCTTTGACTTCCCTTGTCAGCCATGGCTGCCTCATTATTCCTTTAGAATGCTTCTTCTTTAGGATGAACCATTTGGCACCTTTCAAATTGCTCCCAGAAACTCCTGCCATTGCTGCTCTGACATCATCCCTGCTAGTGTCCCCTTTCAATCAACTTTGACCATCTCCTTTCTCATGCTTCTGTGGTTCCCTTTACTCCACTGTAACAACAATATAGCTGATTTTAGCTTTCCCTCTGTGATGCCA
Source organism: Hypanus sabinus (assembly GCF_030144855.1). Taxonomy (NCBI): domain Eukaryota; kingdom Metazoa; phylum Chordata; class Chondrichthyes; order Myliobatiformes; family Dasyatidae; genus Hypanus; species Hypanus sabinus. Next base: position 148,443,113 of record NC_082707.1, on the reverse strand, counting down.
TCCTTTTCAATTTTATCTCCATGTAGCCTGAAGTTAAATTCTTATTCCTTTCTAAACTTTTTGTCTTTATTCCGAAGACTTTCATAATCTCTTCTGCACTCTCCTTCCATTTTACGTTATCCGTATCTTTACAAGCAATTGAACTCACCCCACCTACTATTTAGTTTAAAGCACTATCCATAGCACCAGTTATGAGATTTGCCAGGACCCTGGTCCCAAATGTAGTTAAGGTGGAGCCTGCCCCACGGGAATAGCTTATCCCTACCCCAATACCGGTGTCAATATCCCATAAAATCAAACCTACTTCTTCTACACCAGTCTTTAAGCCATGCATTTAGCACCCTGATCTTATTAACCCTACTCCAAATTTCTTGCTTGTATTTAAAACTGCTTTTGTCAGCCCAAATTATAAAACAGAAGCTATAGTGCCAATGTAAATCCACGCTGAATAAACAACTATAAAATAATTGTGTATTGATGAGGAGAAAGGTGCCAGTATATTTACCATGTCATTGAAAATCATGGCAGTTTTTTGTTAGCTTTGTTCACACAAAGATATATTTTTATTAGAAAATCCAGGTGTAATTCTTATCTATTCAAGAGTCAAAATACTAAGTACTTTGCGAGTCTCCTCTCGGCAACCCATGGAGTAAGACTCGTGTTGGCGCTACTCCTGCCTTCTACAACTTACTTTCCACTGCTAGTTTTGTTTAAACTTGAAAGATTTATTACTTTTAGTGAAGGATTTACAATATGATGGCTGGAACCCGAACTGGAATCGAATTAAGAGATGGCAAAATTGTTTCCAAAGCAGAACAAACAAAGGAGGCAGAGGAAGTCTCTACTTCAGAAAGAATGTTTTCTCTGATGCAAGATATTACCACCGAGATCGGAATGGTGGATACTAAGATTGATAAACTGACGAATGCTAACGAAAAGCTTGAAAAAACTGTCTCAGCTCTCCAGGAATCTTTGAGGACTCTGGAATTTCAATATTAAAAAGGACACTAATAGAATCGGAAGAGAACAGGAGTTCGTGAATCAAGTGATTAAAGAGCAAGAATTAAAGACATCTACTATGGAAAAGAAAATTGTTGAGGTTTCTTCAGAATTATTAAGAATTAAGAAGGAAACAATCGATCTGGAAAGCAGAAGTCATAGGATAAATTTACACATATAGGGTTTGTCTGAAAACATGGAAACCAGTGAGCCACTGAAGTTTTTAATGAATATGCTATATTCACTTTTTAGTGAGATACTCGAAGCTCCTCCAAATGATAGATAGAGCTCACCGCATCCTCTGCCTGAAGCCTTCGGTGGAGATGAAACCCCGCCCGGTGATTTTATGTTTGCATTATTTTTCGACTAAAGAAGCAATCTGTCGAGATGCTAGGAAGCGGGAAAGCTAATTTACAATGGAGTAGAGATTCGTATAATTGAAGATTTTGCCCCAGAGGTTTATGCGGAAAGAATTAAATATTGGGAAGTGATGGCTGAATTTATAAGAAGAACTATCGTCCCTCTTTGTGTTATCCAGTTCGTTTGAGAATCTCCCTGCCTAATGCTTGCCCAAAATGGTTTGACTCCCTAGAAGAGGCTTGGAAATTTATAAAGTTTAAGCCTGTCTCGCAAGCAACCTGAACACTTAATCCTTAGCTGGAAGTCATTTGTAGCTGGATCATTGAAAGTTCGCTCTACGTTTTATGTCTGCTCAGGAATCGTTTTGGCTGTTTTATTTTTTCCTTTAGAATTTAAAAGAGTTTGACATTAGATGTAACATATTATTTGGTTGGATCTATCTTTTTTGAATTTATGATCAATTTTTATTAAATTAATTTAAGATGGCCGCTGTTAACTACATTCTAACCTCTGTTAGACACAACATCAAAATATTTGGAATTATTTTATTTCTTTATGTAGCTGTTGTTGAGACTTCAGTCAGCAGTGTTAGCATATAACTTTTTAAAAAGAGTCTGCCTATTGGAGACAAGGGTTTAGGGATTTTAGTTTAGCATGCTGTCCAACTATTGGATGCTTTTTGGGCTTGAGGGGAGAGGGGTGGGACTATTAGTTTAGGCTTTTTCCACTGGGCAGTCCTGAGAGGTTTTCCTGTCAATCACATTGTCTTTCTTCTCTCTGACTGAATCCATAACTTGTTCTCCCCTGCAGGTTTGGTCTGTGCTGGCGCACTAACTTATTTTATAAAATCTAAAAATAAAGCCTTATTATGGATGTTAATAAAACTAATATAATCTCTTGGAACCTGAATGGCTTGAACCAACCTATTAAGTACAGAAAGATCTTTAAGAAATTAAAAACACTCCAAACTGATATTTTTGCGCAAGAGACCCATATCTGTAGGGAGGATGAAAACCATTTTTTAAAATTCTGGGGTGGGTTTCACTCTTCATCAGTAACTAAAATTAGAGGGGTATCTATTTTTATTAACTTTAAAATCCCTTTTGTACATTTTAATACTGTCACTGATTCAATTGGAAGTTACTTAATTGCTACTGATTCATTATGTAGTCAAAAGGTGGCTTTGGTGTGTGTTTATGCACCTAATGTAGATAGCTCTGAATTTTTTGAAGAGCTTACTTTCTGCGTTGCCAAATTTAAATGAATATAAGTTGATCATGGGCGGTGACTTTAACTGTTGTCTCAATCCTTTGATTGATACGTCATCAACCAATCAGTGGCTTCCTAATAAGGCTGCGACCTGTATTAATTCTTTTTTACTAGAATACGGTTTGATCGATATTTGGAGATTTCTCCATCCTAAAGATAAGGATTTTTCTTTTTTTGCCCCACATATACATCATAAATATTCAAGAATTGATTATTTTTTGTTGGGATACACAATTGGTGCCTTTTGTTGCTGATTGTGCATATGACGCTGTTGTGTTCCTGGATCATGCGCCCATGAAACTAATACTGAAGTTCCCTGATAGTATATGGAATGCATCTCAGTGGAGATATAATGCTACACTGCTACATGATTCAGCATTTGTAAGTTTTATTAAAGAGCAAATTTCTCTATATTTTTGAATTAAATACAAATTTAATAGGGTATGTCAAATTTGGTTATTTGGGATGCAATGAAATCTTTTCTTAGGCGACAGATAATCTCATATTCAGTAGCTCTGAGGAGGAAAACTAAAGCGGAGCTTTTGGTGATTACTAACACCGTTAAAGAAATAGATAAAGTTTATTCAGTAACACCTAGTGAAGATCTATATAAGGAAAGGGTGGAACTTCAAACACAGCTAATCTGCTTTTGACTTTTCCCATTGAGCAGCAACCTTTGAAATCCAAAAGTCAATTTTATATACATGGGGATAAGTCAGGTAAATTGTTGGCAGGTCAACTTAAAGCAACTATATCTAGAAGGCAGATTTTGAAAAAAAGAACTGATAGAACTGAAACGTCAGATTGACAGGAAATTAATAAGGTATTTTTGGATTTTTACTCTAAACTTTATAAATCTGATTTTCCAGACACTACTACTTTTATGAATGGATTCTTGCAAAGATTGAATATACCCAAAATTTCTATTCAAGATATGAATACATTAGATGCGTCTATTAAATGAGAGGAAATAGCAAGGTCTATATCCTCTTGTCAATCAGGTAAAACTCTGGGAACAGAAGGATTAACAGTAGAATTTTTTTTTAAGACATTTACTGAAATACTTACACCTCATTTATGCCAAATTTTCACTGATTCTAAATCCTCTGGGACCCTCTCGAAAACTTTCTATGAGGCATCAATGTCGTTAATTCCCAAAAAAGGAAAAGGTTTATCTAAATGTGCCTCATACAGACCAAGTTCCTTATTAAATGTGGATTCTAAAATTCTTTCTAAGATTTTGGCTAACAGATTTGAGAATATTTTACCTAAGGTTATTTCTAAGGATCAAACTGGATTTATTAAGAATAGATATTCAAATTTTAATATTTGGAGATTATTGAACATTATTAATTTCTCTCCATCTAAAGAATCCAAATGTGTTGCTTCCCCTGATGCAGAGAAAGCCTTTGATAGGGTAGAATTGTCTTATTTATTCGAGGAAAATAAATTTCCAAATTTATTATTTGGAAAGCCAAAGGAATAATAACTTCTTTTAGATTTGTTTATGGGGGATTGTTTAAATGTCTTTCACTCAGTTAGTGGAAAAATGTGAATTATCTAATACACACATTTTTAGATATTTACAAATAAGGATTTTTTTTTAAAAACGTAGTTTACTTCCAAATTTTCCCTCTGTTTATTCACCCAATATAATAGATACTCTTTTTCAGGTTAAACCATTTAAAAAAGAACTGACAGCTATAATTTATAAATGGTTAGCGAATTTGTGAACGGTACCTAATGATAAAATTAAAGATGCGTTGGAATTGGAATTTTAAAAGTCATTTTCAGATAATCAATGTGATAACATTTTTCATTTGGTAAATATTTCATCTATTTGTGCCCGTCATTCCTTGATACAGTTCAAGGTAGTACATATGTCAAAGGATAAATTAGCCCGTATCTTTCCCAATATTAATCCTATTTGCAACAGATATAATATTGAGGTGGCTACTTTAACTCATATGTTTTGGCCTTGTATCAAGATAGATAATTTTTGGAAAGATGTCTTTAAAACTTTATCAGAAGTCTTGAATTTGGACCTACAACCGAATTTATTTACAGGAATTTTTGGGATCACTCCACCGGAAGCTGGATATATTCCTGTTTCCCTCAACTGTTGATAGCTTTAACAACTTTATTGGCTAGGAGACCCATTTTGTTTAGATGGAAGGAATCTAATCCACTTACTGTTTTTTATTGGCTTACCTCCATTATGTCCTGTCTAAGTTTAGAGAAAATAAGAAGTCGGACATTTGTTACATTCTTTAAATTTGAAGAAACCTGGCAACCTTTTTATTCAATATTTTCATATGGCTTGATTTATTGCTCTTCCAGTTACTTTCTTGAAACTTTGGATTTGATCAGAAAGTTTCTCTATTTTCTTGCTTTTACTCTCAGTATGGGCAGACCAGTCCCTTTTTTTTTCTCTTTTTCTTTTTTTTTTGTTTGTTTTTTGTTGTTCAGTGGGGTTTTTTTTTATGTATATAAAAATTTTAAAAGTTTCTTTATCTTTTTTCTTCTTTTCATGGAATGCTAAGAGGAAAATTGATTCTTATTTTTTATTATATACTATTAGATTAATATGATCTTGATAATGTTTATTTTACTTTTTACATTAATTGTTATTGATATAGATATTTGAGATAATTCTCCTCGTTTATATATATGTACTTTTTAATTAATAAAAAGATTGATAAACAAAAAGAAAAGAAGAAAGAAAAATAAGTTTGCATAGTAATGGGAGACAGTAGGCAAGTGAGTTTATTTGGATAATTTTTGATAAAAATCTACACATCACACTATGAGCTGAAAGGCATGCTTCAGCATTGCAGAATACAAAGCTTTCTTAAAGTATGTGCCCAAATAAAATCAGGTTGAAAATGACTTCAATTTCTTGAATTAGGATCTTTAAATACCAAGAAAGCGAGGCTGCAAGTCCTGGAAATTTAATTTTCCTGGAAACCTTAAATTAACATTTAAGGTTTTTAGCAAAATGCAATTGAATATTTAAGTGAAAGATTCATAGTGCTATAAATGATTATAGTACCCATTGCATACATAAAGTACGTTCCATCAGTTAAAGGAAGTAAAGGATCACAATCGTTACTGGCTTTTAAAAACAAGACACTAGAAAACTGTATAACTTCCTTTACAAAAACACAGAATTAGTCTGTGCAATAATCTTAAATAAGCAAATATTTTTTTATTTAACTTATATAAATTATATTCATGTACAATGCATAATCTTAAAGCAATTGATCTTATAAGATAAAAACTAAACTAACCTTACAAACCTGAGAACACAAGTTAGTATAATTGTTTCAAAATTGTCACATATCTAATTCAATAATCATCACATAAGCTTAATTCATGGATACATACTCTGACAGATAAACAAAAATAACTGATTTCATACCAAGTATTGGATTAAATAAGCTGGTCTCTCTTGAAAAGTTGGGAAATATGTGAGGCAGATAGTACTTCTTGAAATTTGCAAATAAGAATGCAAACCCTTTCTCCTGATTTCCTTTGTCTTTCCATTCTAATCCCTTTGCCTGTAAACACAAATACACCAAACTTTAATATTGTTGTTGGATTGATTGCGATACACACAGAGCACGATAGAACAGAAAATCCTCACTCCTACCAGCGTTCGCAAACATATGCCAATTTTATTAACAAGCACACCTGTCTAGTCATTCCACTAGTTACAGCGGCACATATGATTGAGTAAAGATAATGGCTGAATATGTTTTCTTATTTCACCCTAATTCACCCTAAACTTGGCAAAGCCATGGCAAACACAGAATTTCACATATATGTTATAGGTACAGGTTTTGTCCTAGTTTAAAAAAATACGGTCTGGATTAATATGGCCAATCCTCTATTTACAAACAGGTTGCTCAGAAAGCTCTTAAAGTTAATGCTTATTTTTCCAATTAGAGAGAAGGAGAAGAATAGACAAATTTTAAGAGCTTTTGGGGTTAGCAATATCTATTCATTGCTACCCTAAAAGAAAGGAGTCTCTAAAAAAGTATTTTTTCGAATGCTACTGGTGACAAACATTCGTTACGTGAGGATCACAGGTTCTCAGCAACCATAGTCCTAAACTAGTTGAAAAGCCAAATCAGGGAGGAGGGGGAAGTAATTTTCAGAAAATTTTAAAGTTATAATAAGTATTGGCATTGCTGCAGAGAAACAAGAAAAACTAAAACATTTTAATAGACTTTGAAATGCATTGTAATTTGTAATATCTATTTTAATTAGTCCTGAAAATAATCACAAACCACGTACATAAAGTATGTTTTGTTTTACTATGGATTAGAATTATCCCAGCAAAATATGATTATTTAGACATCACATGAAGACAAAACAAATGGTATTCTACAGCAAGCCTAGTTTAACAGCTATTTCTTGATTGAAACAGAAATGCAAAATAGTGAGGTGGATGAAGGACTGAATTATTGATGGTGACTTAAGTTTTCTGTTTTAAATTGTATGCGAATAGAGATTCGACAGCTGCTGCCAGTTTTAATGTATAGTGAGGTTGAATGCTACTAGTTTTGTTGTCATTAAATCCAGGCCTTGAGTTTTATTTTAAAGAAAGGCTATTAACCATTGTTTGTTAAATGATTCTCCCAAAATGTGAAGCTACTTGCAAATATTCAAAATAAGATTATTCATTCAGGACTAATTAAAAGTGGTTATATTTTTGAAAATAATGCATTTTTCATTGAGTTACTCAAACTACACAACTTAATGCAAGTTATGTTTTCATTTTAAAACTACTATATTTGTGCTGACTAATGCCAGATTCCAGACATTTTGGGATGGGCAAATACATCCAAGTAGAAACTTTTAAGGAATTCAGGGAGGGAGTGGAAAACTTGCGATAGTAAGCATGCATTTGAATTTTACACTTGGATCAAAGACATTATCCAAAGTAGAAATTTCCCTTGTCATTTGTACTTCAGGAATGTACATGACTACAGATGCAAACTTCCTCCCAATTGCTGCATTTTACAGCACAAATAAATGCTTGCAGATGTACATTTCACTTGGCACAGTTGGCAAATCTGCACACCTCTGCTGGAATTTCTCAACACAAGTGCCAGCAACTTTTCAGACTTCTATGCAAACACTGGAATACTGAACTTACAGGCCGAGTTCCAAGGGTAATTTAACAGTTAAGCTCCACAACTGGAATAATAGCAGAGAAACAACTTGGCAAGACATTGCTAGCAACCTGCTCTTCGATAATGTGCCACAGTTTTATACTGCTGTAGTAATATTAGTAGAATTCTAATTTGTTCTCTATTTCATTTAAATACGCAATTTGTTATTCACTTAAATGGTATCTTTTTTTAAAAAATGTCTTTTTAACCATTTCCTTGAAGCTTCAGATAATTGAGGTGCTCAATTAAGCCGAGATGGACTGGTCCTGACGTGTCCCAATTACAAGGGTAAGGACGGTGGTGGTGGTGGTGGTGGTGGCGGTGTGCGTGTGTGCGTGCGTGCGTGCGTGCGTGCGTGCGTGCGTGTGTGTGTGTGTGTGTGTGTGTGTGTGTGTGTGTGTGTGTGTGTGTGTGTGTGTGTGTGTGTGTGCCCAAGAACAATCATGGTCATGGAAAACCCAAGATCGCCTACTTCATGGCACGAAAACAAACGAACAATACACACAAAGTTAGAAGAGAGCAATTTCCCAAAAGAATTAAAACTTCTGATTCTCAAATATTGCAATTTACTTGTCAGCAGACTAAAACTCTCTCCATCCAAAAAGCACTCATTTTCCATCAAAAAACATTAAAATGAAATCCTTCATAGCTCAGTTGTAGTTATTAAACAGATTTTTAAAAAAAAACAAATTCACTTGGTGCTCAACTGCAGCACTGTTAGCAAGATGGAGAAAAAAATGTAAGCAAGTAATTCACCGACAGATAATGCTTGCAAACATCCATCCTCCATTAATAATGTAATAGCCTTCTGCTCAAATCACAATTCACACAGACTTGCAAACTGCTCCAATTAAGATTAATTGGATTTCATGCCTTACCTTTGATCTATAATCTGGCAATTTAAAAAAAAACTTAAAACATTTTTTTCAGGAGACCTGAGAGCATACACAATACAGAAATTAAAAAACAGGAAATCGTGATGCACGCTCCCTTCCTTCCCCAATTTTGCTTCAAAATCTATGGAAGATTCCTTGCCCTTCATTCCCTAGATTTAAAACATTGTAAAAGACGGAGTCCACTCAATTCAGCTGGCAAAGCAAACCCTCCCTTTTATGGGATGGCTCTGTGTTTCTTAAAAGGAACAATGCAGGGATTTGTCAACAACAAGGAAGAGAACTCAGTACAAGGTGAGTGAGAAAGACTACTAGAAGGGACTGAAAAAAATACTTTGCCAAAATGTGATATTCAAACCACCATTCAAAGACACCAGGAATCTATTGGCTGACTTATGGTTTCCGTACCTAAACTTTAAATAGAGAAAACTGAAAATGAAAATAGATCAAAGTAATATTAAGGACTATCAAAAAATCCAAGTGTTAGTTTAGTAGTAGAAACAATATGCATTTCTCCCTTAATAGGGTTAGTACAATAAAGTGTCTACCTGGATTACCATATATTTTAGCAGAGCATCAAGAAAATAGCTTGTAAGATCATCTTGTCCTTTATCTCCTGATTGTGGGGGGACAAGAGGAGTGATTTCTTCTGGAGTAACTTGAGCTGTCAGGAAAATATAAAAGTACAATACTAATCACGTGACACAATTTTTTGTGTATAGTGTAGTTAAAAGCCAAAATTTCATTTGACTAATTCTTATCACCAATAAATCTAACCTTAATATCAAAGTGATTATTGACCATTATGCTAACAACAGTAAGCGCAGTGTTAAATTATTGGTTTATATACTGCATCCAATAAATTGGTAATCTGTGGTTTGTATTAGATTTCCTCTCCAAGGCTGATGGCCAGTTATTTTGGTTTTGGTTCAGTTTTTTTTAAATTCCTGTGCAGTACTAAAATCACTTGGGGGACTGTTTTTAATTTGCATACAAGGAAATAAAAAATAAAAAAATAAAAATCTAATCCATTGATTTTATGGGATATTTGGGGGGAGGGAGAACAGAAAACAACAACTATATTGGATTTATCCTTTTTTATTGACTTTAGGAACTTTTCCATAGTATTTAGTCAGCATCATTAGTGTAACTATACTGAAAACACATGATAAGATGCATGTTTACTTCTGGACTGTTAATTTACTGCACTACAACCAAATATTAAACACTCACTGTGCTTGCTGCATTTTGAACTCTCAGCCATTTCTTAAATGACATGAAGCAAACCAATGGCTGAAGTTGCCTTTTATAATAACGGGAACTGCATAAGGAAGCAAAGATGCACTATCCAATTTAAACCACTGAACATATCAGCAAGTACATCACTATATCTACCGTCACTTCCTTGACCATTCCTACACTTCAAATCCTTCTTATAGATTACCTTTGTATCTAACCTTTACTGAGCAAACTTTCACCTAAACTCAACCCCCCTACAAATCCCTCTCTCATTCCTGAATGTATTGCTAGGTTTGTCACAACCATTCCAGCTCTGGAAGGTCAAAAATCACTGAACTCAAAGCCACTTCTGAAAAGACCAGTTTAAAGCAACATTGCAAAGGAATAGCCATGTTTTAATTATATTAAATTTCTCAAGTAATATTTCTTCAAATTTCTCCTTCTCACCAGATGGTCCCAATATTTCAAGAACGCTTTTTGAATATTTTCTCTCATGAATGGATGCTCTTGCCTCCCCTTTATTTCTGTACCTTCAATCATAATTTCTTCTCTCTTCTTATACAAAGCCTCTATTTTTGATAACATTCTTTTCTTTAATTATGAAAGTATTTATAACCTACTTTTAATGTAGGTTATACACCGACATTGCTTCTTTCTTCAAATATTTTCTGTCAGGATACACAACCATCTTAATTAACTTACTACTTATTAAAACTAGGTTACTTACTGAGTTAAAATTATAAGTTAATCAAATTAAACCTTTACCTTTACTTCATTTGCATCTTGCTTTTCACTGACAGAAAATGTGTTTCCATTTTAGAATGAACAGGGAAATTAGTTCTATTTAGTCTAGCCAGCAGCAAGTTACATAAGGAAGACAGAACAAATCTCTTTATTCAGATAAGTGTAAATATGGAATTTATTTAAGGCAAGCAAATGAACACTTAAGCAGGAGGTAAATGACAGCAAGAAAATTAAATGAGTAGTGGGTTGGTGGAGGATCAAGCATATATTATGTCACAGAAAGGAGATACACTCCAAGCCAAAATTGTCAACATAGCCATTATTTTAAATATCCACAATAAAAGACAAAGAACAACTTGAAGTTCTTCTGTTTCAATGTGCAGATTTACTACGATGTTGAATCACAAAATGAAACCCAATTTGACACTTGTGAAATAAGGCCAAGTGTAAATTGATTAGCTTATTATTACATAATCAGATGCTTTACCACAATTACTGTAGTTTTGAATCCACCATTGCACTTGTGATAGGATTTGTATTTATTGTTGTAATTGTACTGTATAAAAATAAGGTGGGGAAAAGAGCCCAAGTTCAAAAGGACTTGAAGGCCTTAACAATAAAATAATTCTTACTTTCCTGAAGATGAAGTGGAGAGTTAATTAGATTGTCTAGTGTTCGAGGCCCATGCTCAGATTGCAGAGTTGGAAAGCCAGGAATAAGACAGGCAAAAATCAGTAGTTGTTCTTCAGTGCAATTATGTTGGAGTGCTTGCATCCACAACAAAAAGAGGCGTACACCTTCCCTTCGAATCTGAATGGATAGGAAATACATTCAATATTATAGAAATTCAAATTAATGACATACAAAACTTAATAGTTTTCATAAATCAGTTAAATTTTAGGAAACACTGATTAAATAACAAATTAATTTCATATCAAAGTGAAATGTTTAAAGAGAAATTAAACTATATGTTGTTCATCGAAATGTCTATACTTACAGCAAAATTTAAAGGGACCAAATGCCCTGATATTACAGCATCTTAAAATATACATTTCAACATAGTTTTTGTTTACCACAAAATAAGACAAGCAATCTCTGAAGACGGAAATAGCTTCAGAATAACACAGTCAAAATGGTAAAATGTGGAACTTTTTCACCCCCATAATCAACATCAAAAGGACAAACGTGAAATAAATAAATATACAATTGCAAACCACATATTTCAGGACATTTCCAATCACATCTTAAAAACAGCTTTAAAACAAAACATGCAAAACCTTCAGCGAGTTCCCAACATGAAGGAGTTTCTTTAAAATCAAGCCTGCAAAACAAAAAAAAAGCAAATTTGCAACACTGAAAAAAGCATACACATTTTGGGGACATATTGTTTAAGCTCTCGGTCAGACTTGATAACTGCTTATAATCAAGTCTTTGGCATTTACTCATTTACTCTTGGTGACCTTTGTACCCTTTGACATCTTTTTACTGCCAAAAGGAAAAGGAGAGATCACCACACATGCAAAATATTGTGGCCTTAGAATTCTTGCTTTCTATTTAAAAAAAAGCATGATTCATTTAACTTTTTAAAATACTCTATTTCTTTTTGCACAGTTCAAATACTTGATCAAAAATTGTCTGAAAGATAGAAACCTATAAGTATAGTAAATATAAATGAACAGATTTACAAAAGCAACTTTCCTTTATGATTAGCAAGTCCTTTATGGCTCACAAGTAAATAATATCATTAATTTGATCTGATTAACAGTTAACACTAGTATGGGAACTAATGAACTACATCAATTATCTTCATTAAAGATTTATACTGTGGCTAAATGAAGGAATGTAATTTGTGCTTTCAGATTTGTCATTATTTATGGTTGTGTTTGTACTGAACTGCTATACAATGCTTACTTTCTCTAAGTAGCTGATTCATGATTATGCAAATAAATAATCTAGTACATATAAGGTTACCTATACTGTGGAACTGCCATCTCGTCTGAATTCTTTCTGGAAGATGCTGCAAAATTTTCTGTAAAATAAGTTCAATTCGGATCACTGTTTGTCTTTAAAGAAAATAATGTGCTCATAGAAACTTTATTCGCAAGTTCTCATAGAAAGTGCAGCTTCACCAAGAAAAACTGCAGAGAAGTGGAAGATTTTTACCTTTAGTATAAAGCTTAATCCAAAAGTGCAGGAGCAAGTAGAAAATAAATTCAATGGTACATATCTAAAAGGGTAAATTGTGGTTAAGCAGTAATTTTTAGAAAACTATAAAGTAACTTTTGGTGAACATATTTACATTTGCATAGTAAGTACACAATTAGAGTAAGTAAACTCCAAGTACTGAAATAAAATCTGTCCAGATTGTACAGAGGGTCATTCTCAGCCAGCTACTATGAGATCTCTGAAACAAAAACTACATCAAGTTAGTTTTCCAAGACCTAAAAACATTTATGTCTGGCAATGATCAGAAACATTACTCAAAGCCCACAAATAGTCACTACTTTATCAATTCCCATCAGTAAATGTAGCTTCTGAAGTTGATCTTAAATCATATTTGTCTTTAAAGAATATCACTCCACATGATCATATAACACTTATGGATATATTTCACGATTAGACATTGAATACTTAAGCATTAATATTATTCATAATGGCAAACAGTAGATATTTTGAGTAAAAAACCATTTATTCTTTTGTCAAGAAAAAACATCCAACACGCTTCCAAAGTTAAGATTCTACTATGTAGTGACATAGAACATTACAGCAGAGTTCAGGCCCTTTGGCCAATAATGTCTTGCCAACCTTTTAACATACTCCAAGATCAATCTATTTCTTCTCTCCCACACAGCTTTTCAATTTTTTTTCAATGCAACTATCTAAGAGTCTTTTAAATGCACCTAATGTATCTGCCTCTATCACCATCGCCAGCAATGTGTTCCACACATATACCATTCTGTGTAAAAACTTCAGATGACATTCTCCCTAAACATTCCTCCATTCACCTTAAAATAATACCTTCTTGTATTAGTCATTTCTGCCCTGGGAAAATTGCACTGGCTGTTCATGGTGTCTAAGCCTGTTATACACCCCTATCATGTTACCTCTCATACTCCTTTGCTCCAAAGAGAAAAATCCTACCTTGCTCAATCTTTCCCTATATGACATGCACTCTAATCCATGTAGTATGCTGGTAAATCTTGGCATCCTCTCCAAAGCTTCCACATCCTTCTTATAATGAGGCAATCAGAACTGAACATAATATTCCAAGTGTGATCTAACCAGAGTTTTGTAGAGTTACAACATTACCCCTTGGCTCTTGAACTCAACCCCGTGACTAATGAAGCCTAACACATAGCTCGCCCTGTTAACCACCCAATCAATTTGTGTGGCAACTTTTAGGGATCTATGGACGTGGACCCCAAAATCACCCAGCCATTAACCTTGTACTCTGCCTTCAAGTTCAACCTTTCAAAGTGAATCACTTCACACTTTTCTGGATTGAACTCCACCTGCCACTTCTCAGCCTAGCTCTGCATCCTATCAATGTCATGTTATAACATACGATAACCTTCTACACTATCCACAACACACCAACTTCTGCATCATTTGCAAACTTGTTAACCCCCACCTTCTTCTTGCTCAAAGTCATTTATAAAAATCACAAAAGCAAGCGTCCAAGAACAGATCCCTGTGGAATCTGTTCACCAACTTCTGGACAGGATACGCTCTATCTATTACCTGCTATGGGCAAGTCAATTCTGAATCACATAGCCAAGTTTCCCTGGGTTCCACGCCTGCTGAATTTCTGAATAAGCCTACAATGGGGAATCTTATCAAAAGCCTTAATGAAATCCATAAACACCAAATCCACAGCCCTATCTTCATCAATTTGTTTGTCACTGCCTCAAAGAATTCAATCAGGCTCGCGAGGCATATTTGCCCCTGATCTCAAAGCCATGCTGACTACCTCTAATCAGACTATGCTTTTCCAAACGCTCAACAATCCTGTCTCTAAGAATCCTCTCCAATTGTCTGACTATCACTGATGTAAGTCTCAATAGTCTCCAATTTCCAAGATTATCCCTATTACCGATCTTGAACAAAGAAATAACATTTGCCAGCCTCCAACCTTTGTATTTCTCCTGTGAACAATGAGGCTGCAAAAATCATTCCCAAAGTTGCAGCAATCTCTTCCCCCACTTTCTGTAGTAAACAAAGGTATATTCCCTCCAACCCCAGGGACTTAGCTTTCCTAATTTTTTCAAAATTTCCAGCAGATCTTCTCAACGCTGACACATTCTAGCATATTAACCTGTTCTATGATATTCTCACATTCATCAAGGTGCCTCTCACTGATGACTACTGAGGCAAAGTATTCATTAAGGACCCTTCCTCTTTTATCCCTGATCAGTCTTACTCTCATTTTAGCCATCCACTTGTTCATCATGCATGTGAAGAATGCCTTGGGGTGTTCCTTATTTTCACTTGCCAAGGTCTTCTCATGTCTTGTTCAAGCTCTTGTAACTCCCTTCACAAGTTCCTTCCCGGTTACTTTATAACTCTGAAGTCTGATCCTTGCTTCCTAAATCTCAAGTTTCTTTCTTCCCCTTGACTAGCTGCTCCACATCTCGTCAACTATGGCTCCTTAACTGTACCATCCTCAATGGAGCAAACCCATCCAGAATGTAATGCAAATGCTCCCTAAGCAACCTCCACATTTCTGTTGTACATTTCCCTGAGTACATCTCTTCCAAATTTACACTACCAAGTTCATGCCTAGTAACATATTCCATCCTCTCCCAATTAAATACTTCTGCAGAACATCTGCTTGTGTATATACTTAAGGCAGAAGTTGATCATTTCCTGATTGGTCAGGGGGCATCAAAAGATATGGTGAGAAGGCAGGAGTATGAGGTTGAGTGGGATCTGGGATTAGCCATGATGGAATGACGGAGCAGACTCGTTTGGCTGAATGGCCTAATTTTGCTCTTGTGTCTTATGGCTCCTATCCCTGTCTAAAGCTACGCTAAAGGTTAGGTAGTTGTGGTAATCATCTCTGAAATATACACAAGAGATCAATCACCTGACCAGGTTCATTGCTGAGCACTAGATTCAGTATGATCTCTCCTTTGGTCAGCCTGTCCACATATCTTGTCATCTCAACTTCAGCTTTAAATATTCATAGGAATATTTAATATTATTATTTAAACACGTGGAACTGAGGATAGATTACAAATATAATTGAAAAAAGCAAATATTTATACTAATGATGTCTCTGCTTAAGTTTGCAACTCACTTGCAAGCTAGAGAGGATGTGGTTTCAAGTACTGTTGTGCAGACTTAAACAAAAATCTAAGCTCATTGTTAAAGAGAAATACAAAGTATGTGCAGTACTTTCAAATGCGTCAGCTTTTGTATAGTATCTCTATCAATAGAACCAAAAAATACCATAAACTATAATGCAAAGCATTTGGCAAATCATACTGCATCACTGGAGAGAGCAAGCCAGTCAACATTTTGGGTCATTGATCTTTCAAAAGAACTGAAAATTGAGAATAAAGTACAGGTAAATTGTGTGCGGGCATGGTATGGAGAAAAGGAAATGTCTAGTAAGGTGCAAACCAAACTTGTAGAGAAGAGTGCGGGCAAGAGAGAGGGCACAAGCAAGAGAAGGAGAAGAGACTTCAGAGAAGGTGCAGAAAAGGTCCACCAGGATGTTGCATGATTTGGAGAGTTTTACACATAAAGAGAGGTTAGAAAAAGTCAGATTGTTTTCTCTGGGCTGATTGGAGGGTGAGAGATTAACCTCAGAAAAATACAAAATTATGAGTGGTAATGATAGAATAAATAATCAAAGGTCAAATACTAGAGGGCATAGGTTCATGGTGAAAGGGGAAAAGATGGAAGTAGATTTGCGAGGCAAGTTTTAATTTTTTTTAAAAATCACAAAGAACGGCAAGTGCCCAGGTTGCAAGCCAGGGTAGGTGGTAGAAGCAGATGCAATGCAATGTGTAAGAAGCATTTGAAGGGACACAAAAGTGGTGGGGAGTAGCAGTGTATGGAGCACATGCTGACAAATGGGATTAATTCAGATTTATATCGTGTTTGGTGCAAACAGGGCAAGCTGAAAGGCCTGATCTTATATTACACTATTCTAGGCTCTTTTTAAAA
The DNA here is from genome assembly GCF_030144855.1 of Hypanus sabinus. NCBI lineage: Eukaryota > Metazoa > Chordata > Chondrichthyes > Myliobatiformes > Dasyatidae > Hypanus > Hypanus sabinus. Next base: position 148,426,255 of record NC_082707.1, on the reverse strand, counting down.
AAAGAGCAAGAGAAAAATAGTAGAGAAAAGAGAATACCTTAAATAATTAAATTCAGTATTAAGTTTTGATTGTTATTTTCCACTTGACAAAAGATATGAGGTGGCAAGCACTTGTTAGAGCAATGCAGGAAGTGGAAGACAGAGTTTAGAGTGGGCGCAGTTCAGCAAACTGCCTGTCACAGCACTCCATCATCTTTCATATTTTTTTGCCACAACTTAAGCATTCCAAGAGACTAATATCTCCACAACTCTTGACTACTCTTGCATCACTACTAACTATTCCCCTTCTCACTGCACTTTCCCAGTCACCAAAAAAATGCAACACCTGATTTTTTATTCAGTCTACATTTGGTACCCTTGATGTTGTTGTCTGTGTTAGAAAATTCAAATGTAAATTGGACAACCACTTTGCAGTACACTTCCATTCAGTCCATAAGGATGACATCGAGATTCCTTTCTCCTGTCACTGTAATTTTCTGTCCTGCTCATATTTTATCCTCTGCTTTCACTACAACATTAATCCTATAAAGACTGGGGAATCAGTACCTCACCTTTCATCTGGTAGTCACTGAAACTTAATTTCAAACTTGACAATTTCAGGTAATCTTCTCTCCTCATTTCCATTTCTCCATAGATGTGGTATAGTTATTTCAATTTGTTTCATTTTTCTATTGATGCCTTTTAAAAGCAATTGTCTTTAAGACAATGGTCAGTACCTTTATTCTGTTCTTCTACATCACTGCAACATAAAAGTCAATTTTCTTCCAACTTATTTATGTTGGCAGATCCTTAACCAAAAGAATTTTTTTTTCTCTTCCCCACAAAGACTGTTTGACCTGATGCTTCTTCTAACATTTTCTGTTTTAATTTGTGTCAATAAGCCAACCAAAGCATGTTCTTTTTCTTCAGTGGTCCCTCAGGGTCATGGACGATTTGGTTCTTTTCATGTTTTGTGGACTCCGAGACAATTATTGAGGACAATGAAGGAAGTGCAGAATCTTCTACAGAAGATCTAACACAGCAAATTTACCGGTTGTGCACAGAGTTTTGTGTGCTTCTGATATGTGGACTCCACAATCTCAATATCGTGCAAATGCTCCTTCTCCACTTGATGATCCAAAATTTCGTCAAGCTAGTATTTCCGAAAAGTCAGTCAGAATATTGCATCTTTTCAAGTCTGCTTGAAAATGTCTTCCCATGACAGTACTTCCAATATTGCTTTAGGAGTTTGATACTGGATGTCTGACTACATGACCTGTCCAATGTAGCCAGTTGTGCAATTAGGTCCTTAAAACTGGAGATACATTTGAATAACAAATCTATCTGACAGAAGTCATAAGCAGTCGAGTTATCATTTATTTCCATAAATTAAAATATTTTAAATTATCAAGAGAAGATTTTGGAGTCCCAATTCAAAGTTATTAATTTAAGGTAACCTTCCTCATTTTCAAAAAAAAAACTTTAAAGGAAACAAAGCAACAACAAAATAGTACAACATAACAAAGCTGCTTAAGCTTCAAAGAACAAATTTAGTTTGGTAATAGCACTGGGCTCATGGGATTTAGTTAGGAAATCCTTTGTTTCAAATGAGGGGTATAAAATAAAGCCACGTAAAAGTATAGGTACACATAAATACTGACACTCTTATGGGTTCTGAGCACCTGACTTAACAACACCACCCCTACATACAAATGAGTTCCCATATTATTAAATTCAAAAATCCTATGTACATAAACAGGTTGTTTCCTATAACCAGCAGAATTATTTTCCCTTCTCTCCCACACATACACTTCCAGTAATTCTTTGCTCTTATCAGGCATGTATGTTTTTGATGCAATTCATTGCACTACTGATTAGGTATGGTCACCCTACCAAATGATTTTTGTGTACTTTCCAATTAATATTCAAAATTGACATTTGAACATCTACTTGTTTATAAATGTTTATTTGTATAATAAAATATTTCTTAACAAAATCTGTCAGCACAACAATGAATGGTTTAGGTTTCCAAAAGCCTAAATTTCAGCGGAGAAAATCAAATAGATAAGATTTCATTGTTTTAGTCTTGGTGCTAAAATCAGAAACAGTTTTCCCAAAGGGTCACACCCTACCCTCCAGCATTCATTTAACATATACATAACTCTATTATGGGCACAGCAACACTAGCTGAATACACACAAATTCAGTTCTAGGTCAAAAACTCGTTTACCATTTGATCCTTCCTTTACCCAATTTAAATTAAAATTCAGTATTTTAGAAAGCATTAATAATTTGAAACACAATAATTATAGGAAGTACAACAAGCCAATGAAAAGTGGTGGATATAGTCCCGTCCATTACAGGAAAAGCCCTCCCAACTACTGAACCCATCTACAAGGAATGCTGCCACTAGAAAGCAGCATCCATTATCAAAGGACCCCAGTCATCCAAGTCATGCTGTCTTCCCGCTGCAGCATTGGAAGGAGGTACTGGAGCCTTAGTCCCACACCACACGGTTCAGGAAGTTAACCATCAGCTATGAGGCCCCTAAACCAGCATGGATAACTTAACTCACCACTACACTGAACTGATTTCAAAACCTATGGACTCACTTTTAAGGATCTAAACATGTTCTCAACTTTCTAGCTCTATCTTATATTTATTATCATTTGTTTTTATCTGATTGCACAGTTTGTCTTCTCTTACACATTAGTTGTTTGCCCATCTTCGTTTGTGTAGCTTTCATTAATTTTATTCTGTTTCTTCGTATCTGCGAATACCCACAAGAAAATGAATCTCAGGGTAGTATTTAGTGACAGATACAATCAGTCCTCTTTATCCGCGGGTCCCACGTGCGTGGAATCAATCAAATGCGAATCAGGAAAACCTGGAAGATCTCTGTCCAGCACTCGTTGTTTGAGCATTGTTTGCCTGGCGTCTCGTTTGGTCACTACTTGTGTTGCATTTAAGGCTAGTAAAGGATGGCTGGCTAACTATGTAAAGTGCTACAGCCTCAAGAACTTACAGGTCATGGGAGAATCGGGATTGGCTACTGCCAAGGCAGCATCAGCGTTCCCAGAAAAGCTACGATGGTTGCGTCTGTACTGAACATGTGCAGACTTTTTTTTGTCATTATTCCCTAAACAATATAGTATAACAACTATTTACATTGTATTAGGTATTATAAGTAATCTAGAGATGATTTAAAGTATACAGGAGGATGTATGTAGGTTATATGAAAATACTACATCATTTTATATAAGGAACTTGAGCATCCACTCTTTTTGGTATCCGCAGGGGGTCCAGGAACCAATCCCCCGCGGATAAGGAGGGCCGACTGTACATTATTTATGTCACGACAATATATGACAATAAAATTACTTCGAACTTTGAAGGATAATATCCATAATACTGCAAGTACTAACTTGCACTCAAGTACTAATAATATACATTTTAAGCTTTTATTTTCAAGATGTGTAGATAAACTCCCCCCAATGATTAAGAAAATACTAAATAATCACTATAAAGAAATGGAATTCTATGAAACATTTACAGTTATGCATGAAAACTTTTTGTGGGGTACTTATGGAAGGGAAGAAGTTTCATTTGGTGTAAAAGGAGAAAAGTTTTCCAGGGCCAGTTGGCACCTGGTAATGACAAATTGGACCCAATGAAATATAGGAAAACTTATAATAGCTGATCTCTTGTACATCAGATATATTGGTTTAATAGCAAAGAATATTAGATGCAATCAGTATAAATACTGTTTTTCAAAGGACTGAGTGGGTAGTGTTTTGCTCCATGGAATCAAGTGTACATTCTTTTAATGATATATAAAACCATAAAATCAATGTAAGTACGTTAATGTTCACATTGAAAAGTGATTTGCTTTGCTCTTTAGTCCTTAAATCCATTGTTGCCCATCACCTGCTGTCCTCCAAACTCATTGCATGCTTTATCTTATTAAATTTCAGGTATCACACTATTGCACAGAGTTATTAGCTTAGTAGTTTCAACATAAAACAAGTTACGTTAACATATTTCATTTCAAATTTCAAAGGACATTTATTATCAAGAATGTATAAATTATGTAACATTCAGATTTGTTTGCTAAAGGTAGCCACAAAGCAAAAATCCCGAAAGAACCAAATTAAAGAAAAAAAATGAAAGACCAACACCAGAATGTAAGAGAAAGCAAAAAAAGCACAAATCTTGAAAACAAATAAAGTGAAGTATAAAAGTCCAAACCAAAACTGAGTCCTCACAACACTTATCAGTTCATCATTTTCGTGGACATGGAGCACAGCAGGTGGAGAATTACAATATCAGCATTATGTTCATAAAATATGTAATTACACAATACAGGTTGAAATTCTTGGAAAGGCAGGTCTGTCAGCATTTATAAAAGAGCAGGCTGACATTTGAAATGTTTAAAGTAATTCAATAAAAGCCAGGCCTTTAAAGATATGGTACATTTTCATACGTATACACTTCAAGTTAAAGCACTCTTGATGCATACATAAAAAGTTGAAATGATCATAATGTTCAAGGGCACTAAGACCGGCTCATGAAGAGATGCAGAATGGAGGAGAAATTACGATAATAAGCAGGTAGATGGTATTAGTGTGGAGTGACATTATGGTCAGCACATGCTGCAGATCAAGAGTTTGCTCCTGTGTTGCAGTTTTTTTTATTCTATGTTCTAAGTGGACATCAGAATAAATGAAAACAAATGGACGAGAGAAAGTGTTAACTGAGTGCCCATCAACCTATGTTATTCCAATGAGCTGTTTCACCCTCCTCTTCCTGTGAAAATGAATGCAGTATCACAATCAGTCTTTCTCTCTACAGGTGCTAGGTACTTTCAACATGTCTTTATTTTACATTTTCAGACTTCCACATTTATTTTGTTGTTTAGATGTATTCCATTCATAAGTTTCCAAAGTCTCCAAATCTCAATGTCAAAAGAAAAAATGTCAACTAAAATACTATATATAAATTTTTGAGAAAAGGTACTTTCTGGGATTAACAAAAACCTGTTCAAGTCAGTGTGCAGTTGGAAATAGACTTGCTTACAAGATTTTGAATATTGTGCAATGACTATAGATGGTTTTGTAAGCATATGTTTATATAACTGAATGATTACAACGAAACAACATAGTGAGCTAACCTGTGAGCTAATCATCCTGCTAAAAATACACACCCTATGATCTCCCCATGTCTGTACTAACTGTACGCTGTGGACATTACAATTTGAGAGGGGGAAGCACAAGTCATATGTATCAGTATTGCAATGGACTAAAGGGAATTACAGAGGTGTGAGAGAGGAGCTTGTCCAGGTGGATTGGAGTAGGATACTGGCAGGGATGACAGCAGAGCAAAGGTGGCTTAAGTTCACAAGGTGCAGGATAATATGTCCCACAGAAGAAGTTGTTCTCAAGTGGCACTCAAAACACTTCATTATTGTTCAGGACAGCACCACCGAGGCAGGTTACAGGATGATGGTGGTTGCCATAAAGCCTGTGGGGAATCAACTTCCAGAGATGTTGAAGAAATCAGTTAGATGCATCCAATTCCAACTTATCTTAAATCACTATACATAATACCATGGGAAATCAAACAGATATAGAATACAACTATGAACCATTTTAACATGAAATCAACAAAATTAAGTTAGCATTTTCAGTACCTGAATACCTATTTTAAGTTTTAACGAGAGTATAATGCAAAAAGAAGTAGCACAATACTGAGAAATTTAAAAAGTGTAGACAGTATTCACTATCTTTGCCAATTAGGAATGAATTGCATTTTGATATGCATAAAACCTGAGTGCCTCATGAAGTCAAATAAATAAATCCCTTTTGAAATAAAATATTAACATTTACAAGTTTCTAGCATTCTTACCTCAAAAATAAAAAGAATAGAGTCCAATTCTTCCCTCTGTGATTTATGACCTGAAACAACATCAAATACACCAGATTACTTTGCAAAATATTTTGGTAGCTAGGATTTACTAGCTACTAGACATTTATTCTGCACAGTTGAATGGTGCAATGTAAAACACTATAAATTATGGCACAATGATTTATCCTTGGAAGATTTTGCCAGAATGTTGTTAGTGTTTGTAGTTTAAAATTCAAATGAAATCTGCAAACTGTTGCGAGAATGCCAATTTTGTTTGGCACATAGGGAGAACCAATTATAGTTTCGTTATAACCAAATGATGAAGTTATGATGAGAAGTTGTGTTTGGTAGTTGCACATTCATCACGAACCATTTGATCACTCTCTCTTGACATCCAAGTTATGCCACACTGGAAGTACTGCAGATCAAAGTACTATAAGCTTTCAATTTTTAATTCAGTAGAGTGTGCTAGCCCTGGCTAACAATGATGAAAAAGATGGTTCTGTTCATCAACACTAAACATCCACTTTTTAATTCACGCATGTTGTGTGCCCTGACGTGTACCTTTAGGATTTTTCTTTATGATTTCTGCTTCCAGCAGATGTTTGTTGCTTCTTAATTTAGTGCTAAAAAGCAGTCATGTGAGAACTATTGCCATATTAAAAGAAAACTTTTAGGGATTAAAAGGATAAAACATTAGCTTGCTCAATGCAACATATTCCCTAGTAAGCAGTCGTGGAAAGTTATAAAATTTAGATCAGATAGCTTGCTTTTATTTTCTTCAATATATTTTAATTTAGGAGTGTGAAGTTCATGAAAATAAGATAATTAATCCATATTACGCATTTGTTTCCAATCTCCTTATAAATGTTAACTTTCTTTCCCAATATGAAGAATTTTAGAGTTGTATACCTGGTTCATAAATGAACCTTTGAAATGGGATTAAACACTCTTTCATACATTAAATTTCATGAACTTTAACAAATAGACACTTAAAATGTAAACAAGATTTTCCATTCTCACAATTATAATTTATGGAGTAATATGGCATAAGTGAAACAGGACCAATGTTATCAAATGAGTTACATATTTTGATCTGCCACTTTTACAAGCATACCTGCGATAAAATCGACAGATTTATGATTGTCCAACCTATGTATTCAAAGTTTAGCCCCTCAAAGATTTAGTCAATTCTGTACTTGAGTACAGAATTATTGTTGGAAAACAAAACTAAGCAGAAGGGGGGGAAATAGCTATGATCTTTGAATCCTCTTTGGCTGCAGGGGAAGTGCCGGAGGACTGGAGAATGGCAAATGTAGTTCCTTTGTTTAAAAAAGGTAATAGGGAGAAACCTGGGAACTATAGACCAGCAACACACACAAAATCCTGGTAGAACACAGCAGGCTAGGCAGCATCTATCAGTGAGTCTTACATCGGTGGTATGCAAACTACTGGAAAGGATTCTTAAGGATAGGATCAACAAGTATTTGGAGAAGTACAGTCTACCCATGGGTAGTCAACATGGCTTTGTGAAGGGAAGATCGTGCCTCATGAGCCTGATTGAGTTTTTTGAAGAGGTAACAAAAGAAATTGATGAGGGTAGGTCAGTGGGTGTGATCTACATGGACTTTAGCAAAGCATTTGACAAGGTCCCTCATGAGGGACTCATCCAGAAAGTCATGAGGCATGGGATAAGTGGAACCTTGGCTGTTTGGATAAAAAAATTGGCTTAAAGGAAGAAAACAGAGGGTAGTTGTGGAAGGAAAGTATTCTGCCTGGAGGTCGGTGACTAGTGGAGTGCCACAGGGATCTGTCCTGGGATACCTGCTATTTGTGATTTTTATAAATGACCTGGATGTAGGGGCGGAAGGATGGGTGAGTAAGTTTGCAGATGACACGAAGATTGGAGGAGTTGTGGATGGATCTGTAGGTTGTCAAAGGTTACAAGAGGATAGATAGGCTGCAGAGTTGGGCAGAAAAATGGCAAATGGAGTTCAATCCAGACAAGTGTGAGGTAATGCATTTTGGAAGGACAAACCAGAAGACTGAGTACAGGATTAATGGTCAGTTACTTAAGAGTGTGGATGAACAAAGGGACCTTGGGGTTCAAATCAATACATCCCTCAAGGCTGCTGCACAGGTTGATAGGGTAGTTAAGAAGACCTATGGGGTGCTAGGCTTCATTACCAGGTGGATTGAGTTCAAGAGTAGAGAGGTCATGTTGCACCTCTACAAATCTCTGGTGAGACTGCACTTAAGAGTATTGTGTTCAATTCTGGTCACCTCATTATAGGGAGGATGTGGAAGCTATGGAGAGGGTGCAGAGGAGATTTACCAGGATGTTGCCTGGTTTGGAGAACAAGTCATATGAAACAAGGTTAGCAGAGCTGGAACATTTCTCTTTGGAGCATAGAAGAATGAGAGGGGACTTGATAGAGGTCTACAAGATTATGAGAGGCATAGATAGGGTGGATAGTCAGTAACTGTTTCCCAGGGCACCAATAGCAAACACCAGAGGGCATATGTACAAAATTAAGGGAGGGAAGTTTAGGGGAGACATCAGAGGTAAGTTGTTTTTTTTTGTTGTTGTTTTTTAAAAACACATAGGGTTGTGAGTGCCTGGAATGACTTGCCAGGGATGGTGGTGGAGGCTAAAACATAAGGGTATTTAAGAGCCTCTTGGACAGGCACATGGATGAAAGAAAAATGGAGGGTTATGGGGTAGTGTGGCTTTAGTACTTCTTTTTAAAGGATTATATGGGTTGGCACAACATGGAGGGCTGAAGGGCCTGTACTGTGCTGTAGTGTTCTATGGTTCTATATCATTATAAGACCATAAGCTATAGGTGTGGAATTAGGCTATTTGGCCCATCGAGGCAATCTACCATTTCATCATTGCTAATCCACTTCTCTCTCAGCCCCATCTCCTGACTTCTCCCAATAGCTCTTCATGCATGACTAATCAAGACTCTATTAACCTCTGCCTTAAATATATCCAATAACATGATCCGCACAGACACCTGTGACAAATTCCACAGCTTCAACACTCACAGGTGAGAGAAATTCCTCATCCTCATTCTAAATGGATATCTTTCTATTCTGAGTCTATGCCCTCTGGTCTTGGACTCCCTCACCATAGCAAACATACTCTCCAAATCTACTTGATGGAGGCCTTTCAACATTTGATAGGTTTCATTGAGATCCTCCCTCATTCTTCTGAATTCCAGTGAGCAGAAGCCCAAAGCCAAACACTCCTCATATGAGAAGCCTATCAATCCCGGAATCATTTTCGTAGCCTCCTTTGAACCTTCTCCAATATCAGCACATCCTTTCTTAAATAAGGAGTCCAAAATTGCTTGCTCACCATACTCCAAGTGAGGCCCCTAGCGCCTATTCTAACCCTCCTGAAATGAATGTTAACATTGCATTTGCCTTCTTCACCACTGACTCACCTTCAAATGAAACTTCAGGGAATCTTGCATGAGCACACCCAAGTCCCTTTGCACCTCTGATGTTTCAATTTTTTCTCCATTTAAAAAAAAGTCTACGCTTTATTTCTTCTACCAAACTGCATGACCATGCACTTTACAACACTGTATGCCATTTAGCACTTCTTTGCTCATTCTCCCAATCCGTCTAAGTTCTTCTGTAGCCCCTCTGCTTCCTCGACACTACCTGTCCCTCCACCTACCTTCATATTGCCCACAAACTTGGCCACAAAGCCATCAATTCCTTCATCCAAATCATTGACATATAATGTAAAAAACAGTCCCAACATAGAACCTTATGGAACACCACTAGTCACTGACAACCAACCAGAAAAGGCTCCTTTTATTGCCAGTATTTGCCTCCTACCAATCGGCCAATGTTCTAACCATGCTGGTAGCTTTCCTATAATACCACGGGCTCTGAACTTGTTAAGCAGCCTCATGTGTGGCACCTTGTCAAAAGCCCTCTAAAAATCCAAGTACACAAAATCCACCAATTCTCCTTTGTCTACCCTGCTTATTATTTCTTCAAAGAAATCCAACAGACTTGTCAGGCAGGATTTTCCTTAAAGGAAACCATCCTAACTACGGCCTATTTTATCAAATGCCTCCAAATACCCCAAACCACATTTTTAACATTCCACTCCAACATCTTCCCAACCACTGGTCAGACTAAATCTGCTATAGTTTCCTTTTTCTTTGAAGATTGGTTTGACATTTCCAATTTTCCAGTCCTCCAGATCTATGCCAGAATCTTGATTCTTGAAAGATCATTGCTAATACCTCCACAATCTTGATTCTTGAAAGATCATTGCTAATACCTCCACAATCTCTTCAACCACCTCCTTCAGAACCCTGGGGTGTAGACCATCTGCTCCAAGTGACTTATCTACCTTCAGACCTTTCAGTTTCTCAAGCACCTTCTCCCTAGTAATGACAACTTCACTCATTTCTGCCCCAACACACTTGAACTTCCTGCAGACTACTAGTGTCTTTCACAGAGAATACTGATGCAAAATACTTATTCAGTTTGCCCGTTATTTCCTTGTCTCCCATTTCTACCTCTCCAGCATCATTTCCAGTGGTCTGATATCCATTCTTGCCTCTCTTTTACACTATATATCTGCATAAACTTTTGACATCCCTTTTAATATTGTTGGCTAACTTATCTTTGCATTCCACCTGTTCCTTCTTTTGGACCTTTTAGTTGCATACTGGTGATTTTTAAAAGCTTCCCAATCCTCTAACTTCCCATTACTTTTTGCTGTATTATAAGACATCGCTGTCTTTTATGTTGTTTTTGACATTTCTTCTCAGCCAGAGTAGCAATATCCTGCCTTCAGAATACTTCTTTGCACCTACCAAATTGCTCCCAGAAACTCCAGTCATTGCTGTGTTGTTGTCATCCATACTAGTGTTTTCTTTCAATCAATTTTGGCCAGCTCCTCTCTCGTGCTTCTGTAATTCCCTGTGATACTGATACATCTGACTTTAGCTTCTCCTTCTCAAATTTTAGGATGAATTCTATCATACCACTGCCTAAGTGTTTCTTAACTTTAAGCTCTCTAATCAATTCCAATTTGTTGTACAACACCCAATTCAGAATAGTTGATACCCTAGTGGGCTCTACCACTAGCAATTCTAAAAAGCCATCTTGTAAGCATTCTACAAATTCCCCCTCTTGGGATGCAGCACTAGCCTCATTTTTCAAATCCACCTGCATACTGAAATCCCCCATGACTGTTGTAACATCGCCCTATTGACGTGCATTTTCTACCTTCCATTGTATTTGTAAACCACATCTTTGCTACTGCTTGGAAGTCTGTGTATAACTCCAGTCAGGGTCTTTTCATCTTAACTTGACCCCCAACAATTCTACACCTTCTGATCCATTGTCACTTCTTTCTAATTATGTGATTTCATTTTTTTTTAAAGAAAAGCAACAGACCCACTCCACCTCCTCTGCTTACTGGCCTGTCCTTACAATACAATGTGTATCCTTGGAAGTTAAGCTTCCAGCTATAATCTTCTTTCAGGCACAATTCAGATGCCCACAATGTCATACGTGCCAATCTGTAACTGCCCTACAAGCTCATCTGCCTTATTCCGTATACTGCGCACATTCAAATATAACACCTTTAGTCCCGTATTCACTCTTATTGATTTTCTCCACCTTTTATGTTGCAACTCATCCTGTTGACTGCAATTTTGCCCAATCATCAGCCTGTCTTTGCTAGCAGTCTCACTACACACCGTCTCTGTTTGTAAACTAACTGCCCCATCCTTATCTCTACCAGTATGGTTCCTGTCCTCCTGACAAATTAGTTTAAACCTTCCCATACAGCTTCAACATGACTCCCCACAAGGATATTGGTCCCCCTTGGGTTCAGGTGCAATCTGTCTCTTCTATTCATGTTGTACCTCTCACAGAAGAGATCCCAATGGTCCAGAAATCTGAATCCCCTTGCCTTCAGATTCATGGTTCAAAGGAAAATAGTCTTTGAGGCAAATCTTACAAAAAAATGAAAGAATTAGCACAGTGGAGGCTCCACATCACCATCCCCTCCCCCTCCCACCCCCTGGAGATATTTTACTTTCTTCAGTCACTGAGTCAGAATCACAGTGCAGAGATAGGACCGTGGTTCATCACCCCATTCAGCTCCAAGCATTTTTTTTAAAAAAATAGGCCGACCAATAGTAACAGAGATATCCAGCAGCAGATACGGAAACAGATCCTGGAAAGGTAATAATAAGAGTTGTCCTGATGGAAGATTTTAATTTCCCAAATATTGATTGGCATCTCCTTGGAGCAAGGGCTTTAGATGGGGTGGAGTTTGTTAGGTGTGTTCAGGAAGGTTTCTTGACACAATATGTAGATTAGCCTACAAGAGGAGAGACTATACTTGATCTGATATTGGGAAATGAACCTGGTCAGGTGTCAGATCTCTCAGTGGGAGAGCATTTTGGAGATAGTGATCATAATTCTATCTCCTTTACAATAGCATTGGAGAGGGATAGGAACAGACAAGTTAGAAAAGCATTTAATTGGAGTAAGGGGAATTATAAGGCTATCAGGCAGGAAATTGGAAGATTAAATTGGGAGCAGATGTTCTCAGGGAAAAGTACGGAAGATATGTGGCAAATGTTCAGGGGATATTTGGAGTTTTGCATAGGTATGTTCCAAGAAGACAGGGAAGTCATGGTAGGGTACAGGAACCGTGCTGTAATAAATCTATTCAAGGAGAAAATAAAAGCCTACAAAGGTTCAGAGAGCTAGGTAATGTTAGAGATCTGGAAGATTATAAGGCTAACAGGAAGGAGCTTAAAAAGGATTTTGGGAGAGCCATAAAGGGCCATGAGAAGGCGTGGGCAGGCAGGATTAAGGAAAACCCCAAGGCATTCTACAAGTATGTGAAGAGCAAGAGGATAAGACGTGAAAAAATAGGACCTATCAAGTGTGACAGTGGGAAAGTATGTATGGAATCAGAGGAAACAGCAGAGGTACTTAATGAATACTTCAGTATTCACTATCGAAAACTATCTTGGTGATTGTAGTGATGACTTGCAGTGGACTGAAAAGCTTGAGCATGTAGATATTAAGAAAGAGGATGTGCTAGAGCTTTTGAAAGGCATCAAGTTGGATAAGTCACCAGGACCGGGTGAGATGTAACCCAGGCTACTTTAGGAGGAGATGAGAGGCATTGATCGTGTGGATAGTCAGAGATTTTTTCCCCTAGGGCTGAAAAGGTTGCCACAAGAGGACACAGGTTTAAGGTGCTGGGGAGTAGGTTCAGGGGAGATGTCAGGGGTAAGTTGTTGTTATTGTGTGTGTGTGTGTGTGTGTGTGTGTGTGTGTGTGTGTGTGTGTGTGTGTGTGTGTGTGTGTGTGTGTGTGTGTGTGTGTGTGTGTGTGTGTGTGTGTGTGTATGTGTGTGTATGTGTGTGTGTGTGTGTGTGTGTGTGTATGTGTGTATGTGTGTATGTGTGTGTGTGTGTGTGTGTGTATGTGTGTGTGTGTATGTGTGTGTATGTGTGTGTATGTGTGTATGTGTGTATGTGTGTTTTGTTGTTTTTTTAAAACACAGAGAGTGGTGAGTGTGTGGAATGGGCTGCCGGCAATGGTGGTGGAGGTAGATATGATAGGGTCTTTAAGGAGACTTTCAGATAAGTATACAGAGCTTAGAAACATAGAGGGCTACCTAGTATTTTCTAAGGTAGGGATGTGTTCAGCACAACTTTGTGGGACAAAGGGCCTGTATTGTGCTGTAGGTTTTCTATGTTTCATCAAGGTATTTCCTAAATGATGAGAGTGTATCTGTCTTCACCAACTACTGAGGTAGCTCGTTACCATCCACTCGAGATTTCAAACCACTGTCTGGTGAAAATTTTCTTCTTCAGATCCCTCTAAATCTCTTAACTCTTAATCTAAGCCTCGTTTAGATACTATTCTTTGGAAAAAGTTTCCTACCATCTACCCTATCATTAGCCCTAGTGGTATTTTTTGTATACCACTATTATGCTCCACCACCCACCAGCTTCCTCCACATGAAGGATAACAGTCTATCCAGTCTTCCCTCATCTTAAAGGCTCCATTCCCAGCAACATTTTGAAGAACACCCTCTGCATCCTTTCCAGTGAAAGCATCTCCCTCCACAGTGCAGCAACCAGAACTTGATACAATATTTTAACTCGTCCTATTATCTGATATTAAAGTGCTACAGAACTAATCAAGGAGGAGCAAGGTAACCAATCCCTTTGTATTTATATAAGATTTATAAGATTAGCTTCATTTGTCACATGTACCTCAAAACGTATATGGAAAGGCACTGCTGGTGTCAATGACTAATACAGTCAGAGGATGTGTTGGGGACAGCCTGCAAGTGTCACCGTGATATTGGAGCCAACACAGCATGCATTTACTAATCCTAACCCATGTCTTTGGAATGCAAGATGCTGGGAAAGTCATGCATAGTACGTTCAGTGAGTTGGCCACACCACAGGTAAAGGCCACCCAGGCAGAAAGGGAAGGGGTGGCCACTAGGCAGCATAGCAGTAGACAGGTAGTGCAGGAGTCCCCTGAGGTAATCTCCCTCCTAAACAGATGTACTGTTTTGGATACTGTTGGGGGAGATGTCTCATCGGGGGAAGGCAGCAGCAGCTGAGTTCATGGCACCATGGGTGGCTCTGCGGCACAGGAGCGAAGGAAAATGAGTGGGAAAGCTATAGTGACAGGGGATTCGATTGTAAGGGGAATAGATAAGCGTTTCTGCGGCTGCAGGACATTCTAGAGTGGGAGGGTGAACAGCCAGTGGTTGTGGCGCACATAGGTACCAACGATATAAGTAAAAAACTGGATGAGGTCCTACAAGGTGAATTTAGGGAGTTAGGAGATAAACTAAAAAGTAGGACCACAAAGGTAATAATCTTTGGACTACTACCAGTGCCACGTGCTAGTTAGAGTAGAAATAGGAGGATATTTCAGATGAATACATGGCTTGAAAAATGGTGTTTCTTGGGCATTGGTACCAGTTCTGGGGGAGGTGGGACCAGTACAAACAGGACAGTCTGCACCTGGGCAGGATGTCCTAGGGGGAGCGTTTGCTACTGTTGTTCAGGAGGATTTAAGTTAATGTGGCAGGGGATGGGAACAAGTGCAGAGAGACTGAGGGGTGTAAAATGAGGGTAGAAACAAAAAGTAGTAAGGTGAAAAGTAAAAGTGGCAGGCAGGCAAATCCAGGGCAAAAATCAAAAAAGGGCCAGCTTTCAACATAACTGTATAAGGGCTAAGAGTGTTGTAAAAACAAGCCTGAAGGGTTTGTATGTCAATGCGAGGAGCATTCGTAACAAGGTGGATGAATTGAATGCGCAGATAGTTATTAATGAATATAATATAGTTGAGATCACAGAGACATGGCTCCAGGGTGACCAAGGATGGGAGCTCAACATCCAGGGATATTTAATATTCAGGAGGGATAGACAGGAAAGAAAAGGAGGTGGGGTAGTATTGCTGGTTAGAGAGGAGATTAACACAATAGAAAGGAAGGACATTAGCCCAGAGGATGTGGAATCGATATGGGTAGAGCTGCTTAACACTAAGGGGCAGAAAACGCTGGTGGGCATTGTGTACAGGCCACCTAACAGTAGTAGTGAGGTTGGGGATGGTATTAAACAGGAAATTAGAAATGCATGCAATAAAGGAACAGTAGTTATAATGGGTGACTTCAATCTACATATAGATTGGGTGAACCAAATTGGTAAGGGTGCTGAGGAAGAGGATTTCTTGGAATGTATGCGGGATGGTTTTCTGAACCAACATGTTGAGGAACCAATTAGAGAGCAGGCCATTCTAGATTGGGTATTGAGCAATGAGGAAGGGTTAGTTAGCAATCGTCGTGCGAGGCCCCTTGGGTAAGAGTGACCATAATATGGTGGAATTCTTCATTAAGATGGAGAGTGACATAGTTAATTCAGAAAGAAAGGTTCTGAACTTAAAGAAGGGTAACTTTGAAGGTATGAGACATGAATTAGCTAAGATAGACTGGCAAATGATACTTAAAGGGTTGACGGTGGATATGCAATGACAAGCATTTGAAGATCGCGTGGATGAACTACAACAATTGTTCATCCCAGTTTGGCAAAAGAATAAACAAGGGAAGGTAGTGCACCCGTGGCTGACAAGGAAAATTAGGGATAGTATCAAGTCCAAAGAAGAAACATACAAATTAGCCAGAAAAAGCGGCACACCTGAGGAAGGGAGAAATTCAGAGTCCAGCAAAGGAGGACAAAGGGCTTAATTAGGAAAGGGAAAAAAGATTATGAGAGAAATCTGGCAGGGAACATTAAAAACTGACTGTAAAAGCTTTTATAGATATGTGAAAAGAAAAAGATTGGTTAAGACAAATGTAGGTCCCTTACAGTCAGAAACAGGTGAACTGATCATGGGGAACAAGGACATGGCAGACCAATTGAATAACTACTCTGGTTCTGGCTTGACTAAGGAAGGAGGACATAAATAATCTTCTGGAAATAGTAGGGGACCGAGGGTCTAGTGAGATGGAGGAACTGAGGGAAATACATGTTAGTAGGGAAGTGCTGTTAGGTAAATTGAAGGGATTAAAGGCAGATAAATCCCCAGGGCCAGATGGTCTGCATCCCAGAGTGCTTAAGGAAATAGCCCAAGAAATAGTGGATGCATCAGTGATAATTTTTCAAAACTCCTTAGATTCTGGATTAGTTCCTGAGGATTGGAGGGTGGCTAATGTAACCCCACTTTTTAAAAAAGGAGGGAGAGAAAAACCAAGGAATTATAGACCGGTGAGTCTGACATTGGTGGTGGGGAAAATGCTACAGTCGGTTATCAAAGATGTGATAACAGCACATTTGGAAAGTCGTGAAATCATTGGACAAAGTCAGCATGGATTTGTGTAAGGAAAATTATGTCTGACAAACCTTACAGAATTTTTTGAAGATGTAACTAGTAGAGTGGATAGGGGAGAGCAAGTAGATGTGGTATATTTGGATTTTCAAAAGGCTTTTGACAAGGTCTCACACAGGAGATTAGTGTGCAAACTTAAATCATATGGTATTGGGGGTATGGTATTGATGTGGATAGAGAATTGGTTGGCAGACAGGAAGCAAAGAGTGGGAGTAAACGGGACCTTTTCAGAATGGCAGGCAGTGACTAGTGGGGTACAGCAAGGCTCAGTGCTGGGACCCCAGTTGTTTCTTTCTTCTTTCTTTTTCAATCTTTTTATTAATTTTCATATATAAAAAATAACATAATATTGTATTAAATAGGTTATGAATACATTAGACTTAAAGTTAAATTAGTAATAAGATAACAATATCTTATTAAAATATCAGCAAAAAAAATCGTACAATAATCAACCTGACCTATATTAATTATACATGAAAAAGAATAAGAATAGTCATCAAAAGAAAAAAAAATATAAAATGCAAGAAAAAATGTATATAAAAAAAACCTAAACCAACATGGGCAATAATAGTAGTTTATATGTATATGATAGTGTCAAAAACTCCAGAACTCCATACCAGAACAAGAATAAAAAGAGAAAAGGTCTGGAAGAAGCCAAATTAATTCATATGAAAGTGTCGAATGAACGGTCCCCAAGTTTCTTCAAATTTAATTGATGAATCGAAAATAGTACTTCTAATTTTTTCTAAGCTCAGACAAGAGATAGTTTGAGAGAACCACTGAAACGTGGTAGGAGGATTTACTTCATTCCAATTTTGTAATATAGACCTTCTGGCCATTAATGTTGCAAAGGCGATCATTTGTCTAATTGAAGGGGAAAGTCGACTACCATCCTCATTTGGTATACCAAAAATTGCAGTGATAAAATGAGGTTGTAAATCAATATTCCAAATTGAGGAAATGGTAGCAAATATGTCCTTCCAATAGTTATGTAAGGTAGGACATGACCAAAACATGTGGGTCAATGAGGCCACATCTGAATGACATCTGTCACATTGAGGGTTAATATGAGAATAAAATCGACCATGGGTTAGGGTTAGGGTTCCCTAACCCTAATGCGACCTTAAATTGTATTAAAGCATGTTTAGCACATATAGAAGAAGAATTAACCATTTGTAAAATTTTTTTCCCATTTTTCTGTTGATATATTGTATTGAAGTTCTTTTTCCCACTCTTGTTTAATTCTACCCGATACCTCTGGTTGTATCTTCATAATCATATTATAAATAAGAGCCACTAATCCCTTCTGACAGGGATTCAAAGTAAAAACCATATCTGAAAAATCTATCAAAGTTGAATTGGGAAAGGATGGTAAAACTTTATATAAAAATTTTCTAATTTGTAAATATCTAAAAAAATTAGATTTAGGTAACTTAAATTTGTTGGAAAGTTGGTCAAAAGACATCAAACTACCTTCAGAAAAAAGATCACGAAAACATATTATACCTTTCCTTTTCCATATGCTAAAAGCTTGATCTGTTAAAGGTTTAAAAAAAAAAGTTAAGTAAGATAGGGCTACCAAGGACAAAGTTTTTCAGAGTAAAAAACTTACGAAATTGAAACCAAATTCGTAATGTATGATTGACAATAGGGTTGGATATCTATTTATTGAGTTTAACTAAATCAGCAGGGAGAGAAGAACCAAGAACGGAGAATAAAGAATATCCTTGTGCATCATTACATTCTAAATTTACCCACTGTGGGCACAATGGTGAATCCAAATCTAGTTACCAATATATTAAATTTCGAATATTATTCGCCCAATAGTAAAATCTAAGATTAGGTAAAGCTAAACCACCATCTTTTTTAGATTTCTGTAACTGTCTTTTACTTAACCTGGGGTTTTTATTTTGCCACACAAATGAGGAAATTTTTGAATCAATGCTATCAAAAAAAGACTTAGGAATAAAAATTGGTAAGGCTTGAAATAAATATAAAAATTTTGGTAAAATCATCATTTTAATAGCATTGATCCGACCAACTAATGATAAGGATAAGGGAGACCATCTAGTAGTAAGTTGTTGAATTTGATAAAGCATAGGTAAAAAATTCAATCTGAATAAATCTTTATATTTCTTGGTAATTTTTATACCTAAATAAATAAAGTTATCAGTAACAACTTTAAATGGTGTCCTGTCATTCAATAAAGTTTGCGCAGTTGTTTAAAATATATATTAATAATTTAGACGAGGGAATTAAATGCAGCATCTCCAAGTTTGCGGATGACACGAAGCTGGGCAGTGGTGTTAGCTGTGAGGAGGATGCTAAGAGGATGCAGGGTGACTTGGATAGGTTAGGTGAGTGGGCAAATTCATGGCAGATGCAATTTAATGTGGATAAATGTGAGGTTATCCACTTTGGTTGCAAGAACAGGAAAACAGATTATTATCTGAATGGTGGCCGATTAGGAAAGGGGAGGTGCAACGAGACCTGGGTGTCATTGTACGCCAGTCATTGAAAGTGGGCATGCAGGTACAGCAGGCGGTGAAAAAGGCAAATGGTATGTTGGCATTCATAGCAAAAGGATTCGAGTACAGGAGCAGGGAGGTTCTACTGCAGTTGTACAAGACCTTAGTGAGACTGGACCAAGAGTGTGCAGTTTTGGTCCCCTTATCTGAGGAAAGGCATTCTTGCCATAGAGGGAGAACAAAGAAGGTTCACCAGATTGATTCCTGGGATGGCAGGACTTTCATATGAAGAAAGACTGGATCGACTAGGCTTATATTCACTGGAATTTAGAAGATTGAGGGGGGGGATCTTATTGAAATGTATAAAATTCTAAAGGGATTGGACAGGCTAGATGCAGGAAGATTGTTTCCGATGTTGGGGAAGTCCAGAACGAGGGGTCACAGTTCAAGGATAAAGGGGAAGCCTTTTAGGACCGAGATGAAGAAAAACTTCTTCACACAGAGAGTGGTGAAGCTGTGGAATTCTCTGCCACAGGAAACAATTGAGGCTGGTTCATTGGCTATATTTAAGAGGAAGTTAGATATGGCCCTTGTGGCTAAAGGGATCGGGGGTATGGAGAGAAAGCAGGTACAGGGTTCTGAGTTGGATTATCAGCCATGATCATACTGAATGGTGGTGCAGGCTCAAAGCCTGCACCTATTTCATATGTTTCTAAGAGTAAACTGAAGCACTGGAGGAAACCCACACAGTCAAGATACATTTCTAAGTTCAAGTTCAAAGTACATTTATTCTCAAAGTATCTACACCATATATAACCTTGAGATTCATCTCCTTACAGGCAGCCACAAAACATGGAAACACAATAGAATCCACCAAAAAAAAA
Source organism: Hypanus sabinus (assembly GCF_030144855.1). Lineage (NCBI taxonomy): Eukaryota > Metazoa > Chordata > Chondrichthyes > Myliobatiformes > Dasyatidae > Hypanus > Hypanus sabinus. The sequence goes on along the minus strand of NC_082707.1, from coordinate 148,406,097 downwards.
TGGTCCAATGTGCAGGGGAAAAAAAAACAAATTGCGCAAAACAATAAAAGTAGGCATATAAGGCTTAGCTGAAGTTCGCAAAAGTGAGTCCACTGCCACAAAGCCAGTCATCACTACAGCCAATTCAGAAGCCACTGCAATTCAGCGGAGAAACAAGTAAACTTCATGGAGCAGCTAGCTGAAGCAGCACATCTCTCACCTCTGACTGACACCTTGACCTTTTTAATCTAGCCTAACGCTTAAATCAATCAAACTTTGGGTCATTTCTACCTCTCAAACCTTGGCCCTGTCACTTCAATATGTTCTTGGGTCTGGACCCTGCCGCCTCAATTTGGCTCATACCGAACTTTTCTGATTTCACCCCAGTGCTTAAATTGATCAAACCTTGGATCTTTCCTTACTCTCAGGCTCAGGACCGTGCCCTGCCACCTTGACTCAGCCTCATCTCTGCTGCATAGAATTACCTCCAAATCTACTGCAACAATGGCCAAATATTGATTCATTCCCTGCCCTTGGGGCCAGACCCCACTGCCTTGATTCAGCCATGGCCACCATGTTGCAACCTTCCGAGACTTCAGTTCACATGCAAAAATGCCTGGTTGTACAGGCGGTTCAAAAGCTCAACTCCGAAAGGGAAGTGACAGGCTACTGATTGCAGTGATCATTTACCATTAGAGGTGTGATTAATTAAGACATGGGAAGAATGCAGAAATCCTTACAGATAGTAGCAGAATTGAACCTGGGTTGCCAGCAGTGTAAAGGTGTTACACCAACCACTATGCTACTGTGCCAGTCTATTTCATCCAATCATGTTGTTTACAAATACTCACAAACACTGATTAAACGACATCTGTTTGTCCAAGCAGTTGTCTTGTGCTAGTTTTGTAAGTGATTTTGCTTTTGGTTTGGCACTAAAATATAACCAAGAACAACTGAAATTTCTTAAATACTTTTTGAAAAATATGGCCCAAGACTTGACAAGCAATGAGGCCAATATGGAGTTGCGAGCTGAGGTCAACTGGGCAACTTTATTTAAAGGCAAAGGAACAAGTGGTAAGTGGGAGGGTTTTAAAAGAGTCATATCAAGAGTCCCGGAGCAGCATTGTCCTGTTAGTGTGAAGGGCAGGCAGACCAAGTTCAGAGAATCTTGTCTGACAAGAGATATTGAGGCACTGATCAAGAAAAAGCAGAAAGCATACATCACAAATGAAAGGAGGAAATCAGGAGGGTAAAAAGAAAGTAAGAATGGATTTGGAAAGCATGGATAAAAATAATTCCCAGAGGTTCTCCAATTATATTAACAATGAAAGGGTGACTAAGGAGAGACAAAGTCCTCTTAGAGCCTATTGGAGTCCCAAGAGATAGTGAAGTTTTTAATGTCTATTTCTCCTCGGTGTTTCCTTAGGAAAATATCATGGATGAGAGTAATAATAAATAGTGTGGTCTAGGACATATGCATATTACAAAGGAGGAAGTATTTGCAGCCTTGAAGCACATTAAAGTGGGAAAAACTCCTGGGCCTGAGTTCCAGACCTTTATAGAGATCAGTGAAGAAATTGAGGAGGCCCTTGCAGAGACTGTTGCTTTGTTGTTAGCAGAGTAGCTAATGTTGTTCCATTATTCAACAAGATGAGCAAGGATATGCCAGGGAGCTACGAGACGTTGAGCAAGATTTCAGTTGTAGGGAGGTTACTGGAGGAATTACAGAGAGACACGAGAGACCCATCACTTGGATAATCAAGGCCTACTCAGGGATAGTCGGCATGGTTATTTGGGAGGTCATGTCTGACTAATTGTTGAGTTTATCAAAGAGGTAACTACAGGGATAGATGAAGGTAAGGCAGTGGATGTTGTCTAGATGGCTTTAGTAAAACCTTTGAAAAGCTCCCATTTGACAGGCTGATCTGAAAGGTTAGGGATTTAGGGGAAGCTAGTGAGGTGGAACCATGAGGCTTGATGATAGGAAGCAGAGAGTAATGCTTGAACATCAATTCTCTGACTGGAGGCTTATGACTATTGGGGCAACTCAGTCAATTTGGGGGTCTTGGTTATTCATAGAGCATTACAGCACAGGAACAGGCCTTTTGGCCCTTCTAGTCGATGCCAAAACAACTCTAAAATGTTGCAATCAAACCCAGATCCACCACTTCTGTTGGCAGGATGTTCAACACTCACAGCAACCTCTAAGAGAAGAAATTCTCCCTGAGGTTCCCCTTAAATATTTCATTTTTCACCCTTAACCTATGACCTCTAGTTCTTAGTCTCACCCAACCTTAGTGGAAAAACGCTGATTACTTTTACTCTATCTATATCCCTCATAATTTTGTATACCTCTATTAAAACCCCCTTCATTCTCCTACATGCCAGAAAATGGAGTACTAACATTATCAACCTTTCTCTGTAATCCAGGTTCTCCCATCTCAGCAACATCCACATGAATTTTCTTTGTACTCTTTCAATCTTATTGATATTGTTCCTGTAAATTGGTGACCAGAATTGTACACAATACTCCAAATTAACTATCAGCAATGTCCTATACAACTTCCCAACTCCTGTACTCAATACACTCATTTATGAAGGTCAAAAAGTGTCAAAAGTTCTCTTTATGACCCTATCTACTTGCCATGCCACTTCCAAGAAATTATGGATCTGTATTTTCAGATCCTTATGTTCTCCTCAGTGCTCTACCGTCCTACCCTATTTTGCAGGATTTAGAAGCAAATTCGTAAAGAGGTAGTAGACTGTTGCAAGAAAACATCATTGTGATAGCTTTTTTTTATGACATGGACCACTACCATTAACGGAGGGGTCCGTGGACCACAGGTTGGGAACCTCTGTGATAATAAGTAATGTTAACTTTCCACATATTGATTAGGATACCAATATTGTGAAAGAACTGGATTGGATAGAATTTGTTAAATGTATTCAAGAAAGTCTTTCCTTAATCAGTATATAGAGGTCCCAACTAGAAAGAGCATTATATTGGATCTCATCTTAAGAGGGTGAGACAGGGCAGGAAACATAAGTATGTAAGGGAACATTTTGGATCTAATTACCGTAATTCCATAAGTTTCAAGATAATTATGAAGAAAGATAGGTTTCGTCTTCAAGTTAAGATTTTTAAATTGGAAATAGGCCAATTTTGACGGCAACAGAAAGGATTTGGCAAGTCTGGACTGGGAGAGGCTGTTCCCTGGTAAAAAATGCTCGGTAAATAAGAGGCCTTCAAAAGTAAAACGAGTACAAAGTTTGTATACAAGTATACAAGTTTGAGTACATGTTTGCAGAAGCTCAAGGATGTTGGTTAAAAGATGAACTGAAATCGACAGAAGAGAATCCCAACTTACACTCAGCCACTTTATTAGATGTACCTGCTCATTAATCCAAATATCTAATCAGTCAATCACGTGACAGCAACTCAATGCATAAAAGTATGCTGACATGGTTAACAAATGTGATCGAAGTGACTTGTTGGTGTCAGATTGGGGGCATTCTTTTTGTTGTTACCTTACCTATAATACTGGTCACAATGAAATAGATGCAACTCAGAGCATTATTTCCGCTATGCTCAACCTTTCAACTCCTCTCTTTATATGCAGGTTTAACATCTGCTTTCCTCACAACCACTAAACTAACTGCCTACCACTCTGGTTCCCATCACCCTGCAAACCTTCCCACAAGGATACTAGTCCCCCTCCAGTTCAGATGTAAACCTTCCCATTTATACACATCGCACCTTTGCAGGAAGAGAGCTCAATGATCCAAAAATATAAAGCCCTACTTCCTGTACTATCTCCTTAGCCACATGTTAAACTGTATTATCATCTTCCTATTTCTAGCCTCACTAACACATGGCATAGGTAGGAATCCTGAGATAAATACCCAGAAGGCATTGTCCTTTAACTTAGCACCTAACTCTATGAACTCACTTTGCAGGACC